>NC_040035.1:38378547-38636086 GCF_003713205.1 Coffea eugenioides | reverse complement strand
CGCCTCCATGTTCACAGTCTCATCCTCTTGTTCTGTTAACCTTACCTCTTCCCCTTCCCCTTTTTCTCCTACTCCTAAAAGTACCTATTGCTTCATGGGGAATGCGTGATCTGTTACAAAAATATGAATAAATTTATGTTCACAATCATAACAATATGTACAGATGCTACTATGAAATAACTCATCTCGGGTTGGGACGGGAGTGGGATTCCACTTTATATGTCTCTAGAATACCATTGTCTATCCCTAAAAATGTTGAGGGAAGAAAACACATAAACAAAACATAAACCATAAAATTTAACAACAGCAAATTATTAGTTTCTAGTACTAACTTAATCTGACATGATATTTTAGTGCCCTGAGAACGGCATTGGTGAAAAACAAACATGACTCTCTCATATGATCTTCATAGATATCAGAAAAAAATAAGTTTCTGACAGACTCTAATTTGGTGTTGTAAGAATCCACAACTCCACGGGACATATAAGTTTCAGGTTCATATACCTGTTCAGTTTTGCACGGTCCAGTTATTTCTGTCAAACCAATACCAATTAAGCAAAGCAATGAAATCAAAACCTTTTCATTTCACTTATAGAGAAACAAGTAGAAATAAGACAGTACAAAATACCACTCATAAGATAAAATAGAGAACTCATAAGTTAAAATAGAGAGAAAAATTCGAAAAAAAATTTATCAAACGAGCAAGAAAAGTAGGAAGAGTAAAAAAGTTTTTGAAATTCACCGACCACCACGGTTAAATGCTGAATCAATCAAATCTAACTGCTCAAGGCGTTATTTTGTCGTTCTGTTCTGTGCTGTTCTGTTTGCGTAGGCCGTAGGGTAGTGTAAGGTGTAGGAAGAAAACCAAGATTTGATTCTTGCTAACTAACTCATGTGGCTATAAGTAACTTTTACAACTATCTGTTCTGTCATCACTTCCTATTTTATGATCAAATGCATCATTTGCTACTTTCATGGCAAGCATTCATAAGATAAAAAAGAGAAAAATTTATCAAATGAACAAGGAAAGTAGGAAGAACAAAAAAGTTTTTGAAATTCACCAATCACCGCGACTAAATGCTGAATCAATCGAGTCTTACTGCTCAAAGCATTATTGTGTTGTTCCATTGCGTAGGGTTCAATCAGGAGCAGTTGGACTTGAGAAAGTTGAATTTTCAAAGAAATGAATAAGAACAATACTAATTTTCAGATTATTCTAACCGTGTTGCCGGTTCCTTTTATACAAGAATTTCAAGAATCCCTACCACCGCCTTTTTACTACTGCAATTCTGGTTTAAGAGATTTGATCCTTGCTAACTAACTTCACGTGGCTATAAATAATGGATTTATAATGATCTGCTGACGTGGCTTCCTATCCTTCCCTATTAACGATCAAACACATCATCGCTACTTTTATGGCAAGCAATGCATTAGCTAGTTTCATAAGAAAAATGCATGCAAACGATTATCATTGGATTAAGTGGTAAAGGGAGTTTTTGTAGGAGAAAATAATGTTTGGAGAGCTGTCCCCAAAAAAATTTGATAATGCTCAATTCTAGATTAGCTGAGTATCTATCAATACAGTCACCGGAGACTAGGAGATTTATGCCAAAAAAAAATTTGCATACATGTTGTGCAACTCAAATATGTATCTTGGTTTAGATCCGTATGACTTTAGTTTAATATTGGAAAATAAGCTACTCAAAACATTGATGAAATATTGATTTTAACCTGTCAAACTTCATTAAATATTTGTTTGGATTGGTATAAACTAATGGAAAGTGAGAATGACAAGGGAAATATAATATAGAGTTTTTTTTGGGGCTAGAATATTGAGTTATACTTGTTTAAATCTTGGACAAATGCTTTGGTAACGAAACAGTTGTTGCCTGAGGTTGTTGCACTTTTAGCGACCATTTGATTACTTGTTGGACCTATCCACTTAAATAAGATAACACTTAAAAATAAGAAAGTAAGTTTCCTATCTAAAATAGTAAGTTAACCGTAATAAATTAGTAACTTTTATACCTCAAAAGGTAAATTGGAATAAATATTAAACTTACTTTTTAAATAAATAAATTACTACTTTATATCCCAAACTTACTTTTTAGAGAGTAAGTTTAGTTCAAGTAATAGTAAGTTTTTATACATAAATAGTAAATCTTACTGATAACATGGTAAATTTGATTAATGATCAAAACTTACTGATTTATGGGGCAGGTGTACTATTTTAGTTTAAAAATTATTTCAAACTAGTATTAGGAAGTTTATTTAATAACGATAAGATGTTTTATTAATGATTAATACTTAGTACCTTAGTTAGTAAGTACTCGTAATATACCTGTATAATACATGATTATAGATATGATTTAAAAAAATGTTGTATTTATATATTTTAAAATGCTATGAAAAATAGTTTGACTTTTCACATAACCTTGTAAAATATGTAATAAAATTTTGTAGTATTATAAGTTTTTAATCATTTTCAATTTTTAAAAAGTTTGAAAGTTTGGATAACAAGAATAACAAACCTTCCTAGTTATATATAGAATATCACTTGTTTATATATTACAATTTTTATAATTTAACACCTATGAATGTAACAAGATGATAAAGTTTTAATAAATTTACATATGGGACACAAGAAATACTAAGAGTTAAAGCCCAAACAAAATGAGAAATAATATAACAATAAAAATAACAAAATTAGTATAACAATTAAGATAAGAAATCAGTATGGTCTGGACTTTTTTCCTCGGGAGATTGTTCATAAAAATGAGATTTAACAATTAAATGAAAATCACATGCATATATAATCTATTGTATAACTTAAATTGAATTCAGTTCACGTATAAAACAATACTAAAATAATTAGCACACTATGATACAATGTTATATTAACAACAAATTTTTTTTACTAAAAGTCTCAAATATCCATGACGTATATATGAGGGATATTTTACCATATTTGTATCTCATATCTAATCATTAAAGTTAATTTGAGTAAGAATATTTTTGATAATAGAATTATTTTGAACTTAGTTAACAATTTGAGATTTTTTAAACAATAAAAGTGAAATATTTTGCGAACTTAGTTGTTTATTTTCTCATAATTAAAAATTGCTATATTTTAGCAATTGTTGCCATTGACTTTTCATTTCCAGACTAATTTTTATCAATATAAAATTAGTTTTATTAATAATAATTGAAGTTCCATTGATCCGAGGATTGACATTCTATTGATGTTATTTTATATGTAAATATTTAACCTAAGTAACAAAATAAACAATAGCTACTTAAAAAAAGTAAAGAGGTGCTCAATTGATTGTGGTGTAAAATATTAGTATACAATTAACTAGAGCTTAAAATGGAATGAAATTTATTTAGTATTTTACTGCTAACGACTTTGACACCATTTAATGGTTAAAGAAAAAATAAAAGGGACATGGAGATTGGGATTGGTTCCTTGGTATGAAAAAGGAGAGTTCCTCTAAAGTAATGCTGCGTCCAATTTTGGATGCATATGAAATTAGAAATGTGAAAGCTTTGCAGTTCATTCTCATTCATGATGAATTTCTTCGATTCTACATAGAATCGCAATTTTTTTCATTTAGCACAAAAATATTCTCTTTTTGTCATATTGATGGCTTTTGCTCTTAAGATTATCTACATGTCGGTGGTTAGTATTATTGATGAAGTTAAAGGTCATGGAAAATGTTACTAATTTCAGGAGAAATTATGTATTGTAAAATGGTTTAATAATTTTCTACTAAACATAACTACTGCATACAAAAGGAAAAGATATTTGATTTGATTTTACTTTGATTAGAATAACTTGTACCAGTAATAAAGAAAATAGTGATAGTGGTGTAAATTTTAAATCAACAATCAATGTACACATGATTGCAGTAAATTTTTAGTTGATTAGATTAATATATGACATAAAGTAGTAAGATTTAGTCACTTGTGAATTAACAATTTTAGCAGTTTACATAACATTCACCTATAAAAAATTATGATTATTATAAAATGACGTTTTATAACAATTTACATACCATTTGCCAATAAAAAAGGAGTTTGATAGAAAAAATATGCATACAAATCCATAATGTAAATGATACAAAGCATATTTGAAAGTCACAGAACTTAACAAATGGGTAAATTTATTATAATTTTCAAAGATAATGCTACGTTAATGCAACTTTAATTTTTATACTTGTGACCCAAAAAAATAAATTTATTAAAACTTTACCATTTTATTAAATTCATAGGAATTAATATATGAAAATTATGATGTATAAGTAAGTGCTATATACAACTCAGAAGATTTGTTGTTATTGTAATACAACTTTACTTTTTATAGTTGTGACCCAAAAAAATAAATTTATTAAAACTTTACCATTTTATTATATTCATAGGTATTAATATATGGAAATTGTGATGTATAGATAAGTGCAATTCTATATATAACTCAAAAAATTTGTTGTTATTGTAATCCAAACTTTCTAACCTTTCACAAATTCAAAAATAATTAAGAATTTATAGTATGACGCATTATTCTTACATATTTTATAAGTTCATGTGCAAAAAAAAAATAGTTTTCATAATATATTTAAAATGCTTAAAACATATAACATTTATAAATGATATGTATAATTGTGTATCATACATTTACATTACGAGTAATTACTAACTATAATACTAAGTTTCAATCATTAATAAAAAAAATCTTAGCATTATTTCAAATAAACTTTCTAATACTTGTTTCATATAAGTTTTTTAAGTAAAATAGTAAATTTATACCACAAACTAGTAAATTTTGACCATTAACCAAATTCACTATTCTATCAACAAGATTTACTATTAATCTATAAAAACTTACTATTACTTGAGTTAAACTTACTCTCCAAAAAGTAAGTTTCGGATATAGAGTAGTAATTTATTTTAAAAAAAATAAGCTCCATATTTATTCCAATTTACTTTTTCAGACATAAAAGTTACTAATTTATTGAGTTAACTTATTATTTTTTATGTAAAACTTACTAACTAAATTTTTAGGTATTATCTTATTTAGGTGACCAGTCCAACAGGTAATCAAATGGCCGTTAAAAATATTTTTACCTGTTATATTAGATAAAAACAGTTTTGTTACCATAACGATTGTTACTTCAGATTTTTCCTTAAATCTTTTTAATTTTTAACTTTTCCTAACCAAACATAGAAACTTAATCTTCAAAGGCGTTAGCAAACCAATGATTCTAGATTTACTCAAGAATCATAAAATTGGCATAATACTTATTTGTCAACATAAATAAGTATACCATCACTCGATATTAACTTAAATAAGTTGGTTATAATGTTATGCTCAGCTACACACACACACCCACAAACATGTTGTTATGCTCGTCTTTTCTATACATGGTTGGAAAACGTACTCGATTAACTGGTGATAAGTCATTTTATGCAAAACGTTTTTTTACTCCGTACAAACTTTGTAGTTCCCATAATTTTTAATGGCATTTTTAATCCGTGGTCCTCTTCTGAGTGAATCTCTTGGAGGAGGATAGCTCCCTTACTCCGTGTATTCTATGGTGGAGGTTATGAAAAGCGTGGTCCTGCCATGCATTGCAGATGGAGAGAGTTGGGTTCTTATTTTAATAAAAGTTTGGCTTTGTTGAAAACCGGTTTTCAAGCTTGGCTTGTTAAAAACTCGTTCTAGTTTAATTCATCAATTGTTGAAATTAAAATTGGACGATATTTTGTATTTGATAGCTTTCAAGTAAATAAATAAGTTAAATTTAAATAAAATTTTAAATTTTAAATAAACAAATTTTTTGTTGGCTCATGTGCTTTTATATTTGATAGCTTTCAAGTAAATAAATAAGTCAAATGTTAGTACTGATGGACCTATATTCATAGTATACGTCCATTACTTATAAGAGCACGTGCAGTAGAATGTCATGGGAGGGGATACCTTTATGGTGGGAACCTGCCTATGGTAGGAAGGCTGGCAGAGAGTGACACGTGTTGACGTTATATACAGTCCAAACAGAAACGTTTAATTGTTGCACAACGCGTGAAGAGGAAATATACGAGAATCGTCTGCGGATGCAACCATAAAGCACTGACTTCCGTACGAGTTGGGCCAGAAAGTGTTATTGCATGTTAAAATCAGAGGCATTTATGTATTTGCAAATATACCCATTACCAATGGAAAAATGTTGCAAATGCCTTGGACAAAAAATGTGTGTAAAGAAGGTACCGAAATTTTAAGAAATAATAAATGATTATCGGACACACGTGGAGGATAATAATTTGGAAGAAGGAAAAGTGGAGGTAAACGAAAGGATTCAAGCCTTCATTATATTTATATACATATATAAATTTAGTACCCAAGTGTTCAGCTTAAGCATCCGAGAAAATGGTCCCATAACTATCGATATGGTAAACAACACAGTTTTAGACATGATATAATAGGTTCTAAAAATTTTAGTGACCATTTGATTATCCGTTAGACCTATCCACTTGAATAGGATTACGGGTAAAAATAAGGGAGTAAATTTGTCATTCAAAATAGTAAATTAACGTAATAAATTAGTAACTTTTGCAGTCGAAAAGGTAAATTGTAATTAATATGAAACATATTTTTTAAAGAGATAAATTATAATAGTATATCCCAAATATACTTTTGAGGGAGTAAGTTTATTTGAAGTAAAAATATGTTTTTATACAGAAATAGTGAGTTTTAGTTATAACATAGTAAATTTGATTAATGACAAAAACATGCTAATTTATGGCCATAATATTGTATTATGCTTAAAAAACTTATACGTAGCCCATATTTTAGAGTTATTTAAAATAACATAAAAATGTATTATTAATGATTAAAACTGAGTACGTTACTTAGTCAGTACAGTTATTATACTTGTATACATACTTGATGGTATGTGTATAAATAAGCATTTTTGAGATTTATGGGGAAAAATTGATTTTTTCTTTTGCAGTTTAAAAAAAAGGTAAGAGAAAATCTTTTTTCTTAGAGCACAAAAATTCACAAGTCAAAATTGTTGGTCTAAAGGGGAAAGAAACATTCTGAATATCATTGTTTATAGTACTAAATAAATTAGATGTAAAATGCTCGTTAAAAGTAGGTGCGTTGACATATAATAAAAAAAAGACATAAAGAGCGGGCCATTTACAGAAAAAGTTGTCATTCATAAAAATAGCAACGCTTTACGATTTTTTTATCAGTCTTGCAACGTATGAGCAAAATGGCAATAATTAAAATAGTATTTAATTCGAATTATACATATTTCATTAATTTTTTCCATTTAAAAAATGAATGAGAATCTTTTATGAGAAAGCACATAAGTCAAAGGAATGGTGTAAAAGGGAAAAGAATAGCATATACGTACAGTACCTATAGTTTATGTTCGAAGAACTGTAGTGCTATTTTGAAAAATATCCCAAAAAATATGTAATCGAAATGGAACCGATTCTTCACTATTTAAAATATCAAATCTGTGATTGTGTTGTAACTGTTATCCATTGGTATCGTAAAGTATCATTTTCCCGTCAAATTTCACCTCTTTAACACCAATTTTCTCATAAACCAATTCATTTATCGGATAAAATACATGAAAATTCAGTTTTGAATAAAACAGTAGCTGTTTATGGCTTTCCTCTATTATATGAACAGAGTACCCATTTTTGCATAAACAAATTTATTTATCGGATGAAATAAAAATAAATTCATTGTTCAATAAAACACTAATTCTTTATGCCTTTCCTCTAATATAAAAACAGAGCACCCATTTCAAATTGAAAAAAATGTCACTTCATGGTTTGTGAGGGTATTGTTCTAGGCCATAAAATCTCTTCAAAAGGTATTGAGGTAGATCAAACCAAAATAGAAGTAATTGAGAGAATGCCTGCACCTACCAATGTGAAGGGCATTCGAAACTTTCTTGGACACGTGGGGTTCTATCGACGGTTTATTAAGAATTTCTCCAAGATTGCTAAATCTTTATGTGAATTACTTGCAAAAGATGCTTTTTTCACTTTAATGAGGACTGTTTACTTGTTTTTAATAGGTTGAAGAAGGAAATTGTCTCCGCACCCATAATAACATTACCGGATTGGAGCTTACCGTTCAAATTGATGTGTGATGCTAGTGATTTTGCGGTGGGAGCTGTTCTTGGGCAGAAGCATGATAAGCGACTTCATATCATTTACTATGCAAGTAAAATGCTAAATAAAACTCAAATCAATTATGCGACAATAGAGAAGGAGTTGCTAGCAGTTATATTTGCATTGGATAAGTTTAGATCTTATTTAGTTGGATCTAAAGTTATCATTTACACCGATCATGCGGCACTTAAATACCTTTTAAATAAGAAAGATGCAAAGCCTCGACTAATTCGGTGGATTTTATTATTGCAGGAATTTGATTTGGAGATCAAAGATAAAAAAGGATCCGAGAACTTAGTCGCAAATCATCTTTTTAGACTGAAAAACATGTCTCAAGAAGGCCATCTCCCCATTAAAGAAGAATTTTCAGATGAGTTCTTAATTGTTATTCAAAAGTCACCATGGTATGCCGACTTAGTTAACTTTGTAGTTAGTGGAGTGCTAGCAAATGGTTTGAATGCCTACCAAAGGAAAAAATTCTTAAATGATGCTAAACACTATTTTTGGGAGAAACCGTTCTTTTACAAACACTGTGCGGATGGCATAATTAGAAAATGTGTTCTGGAAGAAGAGATATATAGTATTTTAATGCATTGTCACACCCTGGAGATGGGAGGTCATTTTAGTATAATTAAAACCGAAGCAAAGGTATGACAATCAGGATTTTACTGGCCTACTATGTACCGAGATGCTAGAGATTGGGTTAAAAGTTGTGATCAATGCCAAAAAACTGGTAATATCTCTAGAAAGAATGAAATGTCTCTATCTACATATTTGGAAGTTGAGTTATTTGATGTTTGGGACATTGATTTTATGGGACCATTTTCTAGTTCTTTTAATAACAAGTCCATTGTTTTAGCGGTTGATTATGTCTCTAAATGGGTGGAGGCCATTACTTCACAAACTAACGATGCTAAGGTTGTGCTTAAATTCTTTAAACGGAACATATTTTGTAGGTTTGGTATTTTAAAGGCAATTATAAGCGACGAAAGTAAGCATTTTTGTAATAAATTCATTGACACTTTGTTGTTTAAATATGGATGTAGGCATAAAAAGTCACTTCCGTGCCATCCTCAAGCCAACGGACAAGCAGAGTTAGCAAATCGAGAGATAAACCTCATTTTGGAGAAAACCGTGTATAAATCATGTAAAGATTGGGCTACAAAACTAGATGATGCACTATGGGTTTACCGAACGACATTTAAGACACCCTTAGGGATGTCGCCGTATCGTTTAGTTTATGAAAAAACTTGTCATTTACCTGTAGAGATTGAGCATAAAGCTTATTGGGCTGTTAAAGCAATTAATATGGATTTTAATTTTGCAGGTGGAAGGAAGCTACTTGAGTTAAGTGAATTGGAGGAACACCGGCTACATACTTATGAAAATGCTAAAATTTATAAAGAGAAGATAAAATATTGGCATGATAAGCATATTCTTCCTAAACAATTCCAGGTTGAGCAAAAAGTGCTTTTATTTAACTCATGCCTGAGATTGTTTCCAGGAAAACTGAAGTCAAGGTGGTCGGGACCATTTGAAGTCACTCAAGTATTCTTTTATGGAGATGTTAAAGTGGCAAATTCAAAAAAAGAAAGGTTTAAGATTAATGGACAACGATTAAAACCCTCCTTAGCAGGTGAAATCGTTCCCAAGGGACTTATGTGTCACTTGGGTGATTCTTCTTCAATTTGAGAATTCAACTCTTAAGTCGAGCCAACAACTATAAACAAAAGGGCTAATTGGGAGGCAATCTGATGATTTCTTTTGTTTTAATGTGTTTGAATTTGTGAGTTTTATTAGTTGGTGTGATTTTAATGATAAAAATTGATTTTGTAGGTTTTTCAGTTCAAAGGAGTATCTTTGAGGATCATAAAATGCTCAACCAAAGAAAAAGGGAAGTGTTATATTGGAACTTATTTTAAGTGTTTAAATGTTTTTAGTTCTAATATGAGTCATTCATTATTATGATACTCAAGTGAGTTTTGGTGATAACATGTTGGTATATGCTTATTGACTCATTTGATGTGTATTTCATGCCTAAAGGTGTCATTTTAGTGCAAAAGTGTCAAAATGATCAAAGAACCTTACCCCTCGATTTTCAATTTAGATGTGTTTGATGTATTTTGAGAGGTTGGATTTTGTGTTTATGGTATATTACACTTGCGTGGAGGGTTAGAATCGATAAAAATTTTGTCCCAGGTATAATATGGAATTGGCCGGAAAAAGGAAGAAAAATTGAAAAAATTGCAGCTTCTGCAATGCAAAAATGAACAAATCCAAGCTCGCATCCGACTGGGTTTGATGGGATCCGAGGGCTCGTCTGTTCTTCTGGCGAGAGGCCTGTTCAAAACGATCCGAACTCAGATCGGTTCGGGTTCAAAGCAGAAACACGGCCTCGGTTCCTCATTTTCCAGTTTTTTCTCTTTCCTCTTCACCGAACCCTAGCCTCTTTCCTTCAATTTTTCATTTCATCCATTAATCTTCCAATTTTTTACTATAAAAACCTCCCTACACCTCTTGTGATCATTAGCCCCAATCTCTTTCGCATCAAAACATCATCAAAGAGGTGTTTGATCTTCAAAGAGGGGATTCGGGCCGCACTGAAAATTTTCAAATTTGGGGGCGAATTTGAACTGTTTTTCTTTCATTTTTGGCATCATTATCATCCTCTTTTACACATCTGAGGTAAGAATTTTTGATTTTCTTTGAAATTCTACATTTCCTATTTCTTAATTTTTCCTATTTTTCTATAAATTTGGGAAATGCTTATATGTTGAAATTTCTTACTATCATTGTACTACATTGTGACATCTTAGTATTGAGGAATTTGTAAATATGGAGACATCTTTTGTATAATTTTTCTCAAGTATTAGGTTAAAGCACGTTGTAATTTTTGCCTAAAATTCCTTGCTTCTTGGGATCAGTTTGATTTGTTTTTAAGAAATGGAGATTACTTGTATGCTAATTAGAGGACATCTTAGGATTATTTGCATAAATTGGTATGAATTCTTTGGGTAAAAATGTTAAATGATTGAATTTGAACATGATATTAGCATGAGCATTGACATGTTACTTTTAGGTGGTTTCCCAAGTTTGATCGGGTACCCAATACCTTTGCCAACCTATTGTAGTTTTAGTTGTTACCTTTTTCTTGTTTATTGTTTACAATGTCTAGAGATAGAGTGGTGAGAGGATTTTTCAAGCCATGTGATACGATTTTGGATTGAAATGGACTTAATACATGTACAATGGAGTTTGTGAATTGGTTAAGTTCGATATGGTCTTGAATTTGTTGATTGTTGGCAGGGAGTTTCTTCCTTTTATAAGGGGAAACTCTACCGAAATTTTCCTAAATTACTTTCCAACAAGTTTGCAGTGAATTTTCAAGAACTTTATATTGTTTCTAATGTGCACTAAATTTTGTTCCTGATACAGGGACCATGGCTAGAACACGAAGAGCTATTATTCGCACTCCTTCACCTACTTCGAGTGAGGAACATACACCTTCACCGGTTGAAGAATCTCCGTCACCCAAGTCACCTCCTCGATCACACCGCAAGCGGGCATCTGCTAGCCATGAGGAGCCAACTCCAGATTATAATACCACTCGGTTCACTTCGCTCGAAAATCAATAGTGGTATGAAGACGACTTAGCCAAAGAGATCATAATTGAGAAGCATTTGGTACCTGAGGTGGACGATCATTACAAGATGTCCACGGCCTTTGGTCGACTCGGATGGGCCAATATTCTGAAGTTGCCACAGCATTACTACTCCAACTTGGTCCGAAAGTTTTATGCCAATGTGGAGGACAAGCAGAGCTACAGTGGGAATTTAATTGTCTCTTGAGTTCAAGACAAGAGAGTGGCTATCCACCGGGAGACAATCGCCCAATTTGTCAAACTCAAGGACGAGGGAGAAGATGTTAAATTGACCAAGGAATTTAAGACACGTGATCCATAGCAGGTGGGAGAAGATGTTAAATTGACCAAGAAATTTAAAACACGTGATCCATAGCAGGTGGGAGAAGCTGTGGCATGTCTTAAGGATCAATACCGGGAGTGAGGAAGTTCGAAGAAACTCATTGTATATGCCGATTCCTTCGAGCCTAAGTACCATCTGATTTTCTATCTCTTCGCCTTTAATGTGGTACCAAAAAAGGAGTGGAAAAAGGGAGCTCCGTAACAGTGACTTATACTTCATGGATAAGATGGTGCATGGTGTGGGTCGACAGTTAACTAGTATTCCTCTGGCTAGCATCATCATCGGTTACATGCGCACTACAGCTCGCATGAGGGCCAGTAAAACCTGCTTTGGGTTCCCTCGCCTTTTGTCCCTTATTTTTGAAAAGCTAAGGGTTCCTCTTGGAGCCAAGCAAGCCATATTCACAAAGGCAGCTGAGTAAGTCAATGCTCCATTACTTAAGTCATTGGGTATTCCTACGGATTTTGGAGCTTCCTTGGTTCGCGACGTTGGAGACGGGTCGACCCCTGCTCAACCTTCATCTCATCCTCAACCACGACCGGAAGCTCAAGAAACGGAGGTACAGCCGACTCCACCTCTTCCCATTCCACCTCCACCCCCTCCCTCTAGGTCTCGGTGGCAAGAAGTTCTCAATGCCATCTACTGTATGGAGACCAGAGTCATGGAGCGTATTGACCAACAGGAGCGTGTACTCACAGAGACTTTGGAGAGGCATGATCGGCGTCTACAGGCTTTGGAGGATCATTTCCATATCCACCGCTCTCCTGCACCGAAACCTGAACCAAGAGGAGACGGCGAGCATGAAGCTCTTATGAAGGGTAGAGGAGAAGATACTACGGAACTTGGAGGCCATCCACTTAATTTGCTTTGTTTTGTTTTTATTTAGTTTTCACTTTCTTTTGATTATTTGCTGATGAATCTTATGGGACCGTCTTACCCCCCTATGGCTATGTATTTTCCACTGTTATGCAGACTAGTCAATTTTGGGATGATGTGGATGTTCGTGATGATCGTGGTTTCAAATTGCATCACCATTTATTTATAAAGGGAGTACTAGTTTCTTTTCCTTTCTTTCATAATAAGGACATTGTGAACTTTACGTGTGGGGGAGGGAATATTTTGTGTTTTGATTACTTAATGGCTTTATTGTGTCTTGAAGTGCATGATTTTAGTTGATTGTGGTTTAGAAATGTTGAAATCATGTTTGGAAATATTGCCCTGAGGATAATTTTCTTGAAATTGAGTTGTTGGCAGGGAGTTTTGTCCATTTATAAGGGGAAACTCTATCAAATTTTTTCTAAAATATTTTTCAATATTTCATTGCACTTTTTCAATTAACGGCCAAATTGTTCAACTTTAAGTGCCTAATTCTTCCATTGGATAAAATGTTATATGTATCTTGAAAGGTTTAGTCCTCATTTGGCTTAGAATTGGTTATTATGCAATTAAAATTTTTACATTTTAGAAAGTATATTCGGTTAAGTAAGGAAAAATATGCTTAGAATTTTACATGTTTAATGAAATTTCTCATTTTTGCTAATTTTGATAAGTAAGTGATTAATATAGTCAAAAAGAGGCCTGATTCATCCTTTAATTATGCATATATATATATGCATATCTATTTTGATTGTGATATTAAAAAAAAAGAATAAGAGTTTTTTTTCTACTCCAATGATTCATGTACTGAGTAATCGTGGGTTGGCATCTAAAAATGTCGATTTTCGCGTAAAAAGGTATTGGAATTAAGAGTGTGCATAGCAATTTGAATAAGTGAAATGTTGAGTAACCGGAAATCTTCACCTAAAAGTGTCGATTTTCGCGTAAAAAGATATTTTTCTATTTAAATAAAATGAAGAGTGAATCCCTCTTAGTTGTTAAATTTTGAGAAAAAATGTTTATAGGATGAGGAAGGCCATAAATTGAATATGTGATTTGCTTACTGATGAAATTAGGTTAGGATGAGAGATTGAGTTGAATTTGTTAAAATTAAGGTATAATTATCTTTCTTTAACTTGATATTATAAGTATTTAGTGTAATCTGAGCAATGGCATAATGATTGATTTCCAGGTCTTGAGGAATTAAATTGACAAAAGTACATATATTGTTTCATCTCTTGAATCATTGAAATTGATTATATGTGAATGGCTTGAGGACAAGCAATGATTCAAGTGTGGGGGAATTTAATAAGTGAATACTTAACGTACATTTTGTACAAGTTTGGCATGAACTTTTGGTATGTTTTGAGAAGATTAAAGCCATATTTGAACTCTTTTTGGTGCTAATTGCTTAAGTGTTGTTTGAGTAATCAAAACTTGCTAAATGAGTGAATTAATGCTTTAATCTATGATATTTTGAAGGATATTGATATGTGAAATTCATGAACGAGATAAAGAAAAAGCAAAGATCGTCTAGAGGACAAAGTACAAAAGAAACTAGGAGCAAAAATGAAGAAATAGGAAGGAATTGAAAAATCTGGAAATTGAAGAGCACGGATCCGAGCGCAGATCCGTGTGGACCAAATGTGATCCGAGCCCTTGTCTGTACTTCTGGAGTAGTGGATCCGAGACCAGATGATCCGAGATCGGATTCATTTGAGAAAGACCTCGGATCTTACTACATCCCTCGGATCCAGAGCTTGGATCTGCCTCTCTCCTCTGCAAGTGGCACAGCCAGTTTTCTTACTTTTCACACAACCTTTCAGCTATTTTTGGTGAGAGAATTCGGTGGCACATGCTTCTGAAACAAAAAGAAAGACAATATGATTTATTGTCAAGTCAAAACAACATTTCTTTTGACTTTCTTAACAAATCTGAGATGTTGGAATCATGAGGGGAGAAAAAAGACACTTTCTACCATCTTTTTATGCAGAAAATGAAGGGGAAGTCGGGGATCCATACGTAGCTAGTTTTCTTCTTGTAACAATTTCTCTCTAGTTAGAAGTTCTTGAAGGAGCACTTGGAGACTTCATCTTGTAATCATTTGGTGCAAGTTTTAGCAGAAATTGGAGGGCTGCACCATTAACTTGGCTAAGCTTTTCTTTATCCTTCTTGTACTTGTAACTTGTGATGTTTTCCATTAATGAAATTATGAGTTTGATTGTTGTATCATCCATGAGTAGCTAAATTTCTATATCTAGGGAGTAGATGAAACTTATGGTCAAGTGATATGAATTGAATGTGATTTACACTTGTTCTATCTTGTATTAACTTGTCTACTTATGCATGCTTGATTACTTGTTGTTATTTGATCACCAATAGCAAGTTTATAGTTGTATTACTTATTGAGAAATGGTAAAAACAATGGAATTTTACCATGGAATAACATGAGTAGAGCTTGGGTTGTAAGTTCATGAGAATAGAAATACAATCAAGTGGATGAAATCTGCATTTCATGCATAAACAAGAACAGAGTTAGTTATTTATCAAGAGATTAGAAAAAACTAAACTGTTCTAGACAATTATTATCATGAGAATGAGATTTTGATATTTTTGGAAATGAATCCCTAGTTAAACAAGAGTAGTAACAAGTGTTAAATTCATTCATTTGGATCTTTTGTACCATAAGTGGAATCTACATCTCTAGATTCACGTCTTTAGTGAATTTTCTCCATTTGTAATTTGCATTGATCTAATCAGATTTTAGGAAGTAGCATTTATAATATTTCTACTCCAATTTATTTTTAGTCTAAATAATAGAGTAAACAATGACCTAGTACTTGTTTAAATTTGCTCCTCCTGGGATCGACCCGATACATGCCCTAAACTACTAATTTGACCTGTATACTTGCAATCAAACGGGTGTAAATCGGATTTTAACTTATACGTATATAAAAGACCCGTCAATCAACCATGACAAATATTTAAAGATTGCCTTAGTATAAGTATCGACATTCTATGCTTCCAACAACAAATTAAAAGACCGGATGGTTTCTTTTAGGCATATTGTTGATACTTAGGTCTAGACTGGAGCCTGGATGGGAATTATTTGTCTAAAAGTAATTTTTTTACATCACAAACATATTTTTTTTTATTTTTCTGATTACCTTTTTGTCTCACATGTATCACATTACAAAAAGTTTGTTGCATTATATATTAAATAATATTTCAAATAATCTACTATCCAAACACACTCATTGTTTCTTAATTTGTATCTAGAAATAATTTCGTCAACGTAACCTTTTTTGATGGACGAGTGAAGTTGAAAGTCACTTCCGGATTTAGTTGTTGATGAAATAGCATACTGTAACTCTGTTACGATTATTTATAAGGCCAATAACTAATGCAAGGGTTAATATCAATGAACCCCCTCAAAAATACATTTTCCTTGCATTGCTTTTCCGAATGTTTAATTGAACTAAACCACCACTCCCTGTGCAATTATAATTTTTCCATGCAAGTACATTTGGGTCTGACGGGTCAAGTTTGAGGAGAATTTGCCATTTGCAACAAACACAGCTAAAAAAAAATTCCCATGCTAGATTGTTTTAGAATATTTCGTGTCAACAGTAAGTATCTAAAAAGTTTCGTAGTTAAGAATTTGGGGGATAATTTGTTCAATTTACAAAATCATATGCTCTGTACATGATTGATTCAGTCAGATACTGAGCTTTTCCATTCAATCATACATGATTGGGAAAATAAATTGTAACAGCCTAGGGGCGAATTGGTTCACTTGAATATTTAGGTAGGCGATGTTAGGAAAAGGGAATTTTTGAAAGGGGGAGGTTATTTGGCATTAATCCTTAATGCTACTAGCAAAACTAATGAACCGACAAGTATGTATATTTGGGGGCAAGGGAGGAGGAGGGATTGGTTGGGTTGGGTGATACGGGAAGAGAGAGTATTAGTGAGAGATTTCGAGTTCAAAAATTTTCACCTACATTTAACAAGTATGTACTATTTGAAATCCAAATATTGTATATGTGTCAAGCATCTAATTATGTATGATAACTAATTTGAATTTAAAATCTAAACTGACAATATATACATTATCATTGCGGCATGTATAACAGTTAATCTGAATTTGAAATCTAAATATTATATATGTGTTATGTATCTAACTATGATACTATAAACACTATCAGTGTATATTAGTTAATATCATCACTAGACGCATGACAACTATTTTGAATTTAAAATTCAAATATTATATATATGTCATACATCTAATCATATCTAATCATGATAATGTATATGCTACTAGTGTATATGAGATTAATTCAAAAAATTTTTGTATATGTATTGATCTCTTGTAAGTCACGTTTAACTGATCGCGTGAAAGATAATTTGATTGTGGAATGATGGAACAATAAAATATGTTACATGTGTACATCTATCTGGGCAAGTCAAGATCATACTTTGTTTTGTTTTAAAATAAAAGAATGGGCGTTCAATATTGGAGATAATTGATCCGTAATTGATAAAATCACGAAATCAATCAATATGACAAATTGATGAGACAACGACGTGGTATTTTAAGTAAGCCCAAATACCGTCTAAATCTGTAAGATGGGGATAGGGATAACTATGCGCTGGAAGCATGTCAGGATAAATAGTATCAACAGAGTGATTTTTTTTTTTTTTTTCTTCACAGTGGGTATCTGGGCCCAAGGACTGGTTACCGTACGGCCCAACTAGCATCAACAGAGTGATTGACGTAACCATTAATTGGTTTTCCTGGTCTAGAAAATTTTCGGCAAATAAACTTTTTTTTCATTTATTGTTTTTGACCTGTTCGCTTTGGAATGCAATTAGACAGATCTCAACAAATTTTTTTTTTATAAATTAATAACTTTTATTAAATAATAATTTTTTCTGTCCGGACTTGAACTAATGAACTAAAGTAATAATTTTCATAAAATAATAAAATAATATATTTTTAAAAACCATATATAACTATGTGGTCCCATCATATCATGAATTAATAATTTATTAAAATTACATATCATATTTTCCTAAAACATGATTATGGGCCTGTTTGAAACCTGAGTTTTTTGAGAGTTTGTCTAAAACTTTACTGTAGTGCACTGTAAAAGTTTTTAAAAAAATTTTGTAGAAGTTTTTATAAGGTGAAAAATTTTTTTGTAGAAGTTTTTGTAAGGTGAAAAATTTTGTAGAAGTTTTTGTAAGATGAAAAACTTTTTTTTCCTTTTCTTTTTTTCTTTCTCTTTCTTTTTCTTTTTCTTTCTTTCCTTTTTCTTTTCTTTCCTCTCTTCTTCTTCTTCCTTACCTCTTCCCCTTCCCCGTTACCTCTCAGCAGCAACTCTCTTTCCCCCTTCCCCCACCACCCCTCAGCCCTCCCTTTCCCCCGCCCCCTCCCACTGCCCTTCCCCGTCACCCCTCTGCCCTCCCTTTCCCCTTCTCTTCCCTTCCGCCCTTCCTCTGCAGCCTAGCCGCACCAGACGCTCTAGTAGCCCAGGCTCAGCCTTTCCTTTGCTCCAAAGCGCACCAGACGCAGCCCAGGCTCGCGACCCAGATTATTTGCACGCGCGGAGTGGGGGACGAAACGGCGGTGGTGGTCGGCACCGACGGTGGTGGTGGGTTGGGATGGGGGAGGAAGAAGGAAAAAAGGGAAGGGTATTTTTTATGGTGTGTTTTGGGTATGTTGAAGTGTGTAGGTAAAAAATTTTGAAAAGTTTTTTGGGATTCCTATAGCAAAAGTTATTAAAAAACTAGTAGGTAAAAAACTTGCCCAAAAAACTGGCTTCCAAACAGGCCCAATATTATTGTTTGTTTTTTTCTTAAAGTTTAAATCTATCCAAATCTAATCCCAAATTTTTCTTATTGCATCTAAAAGTTATGGATTTGAGTTCTCATTTGCAATTAGAAATTTTGAAGAGTTATTGATGCTTTTCAGCGCTTCCTTTTGCTGAACGGGCTCTACAGCTACTATATCACCCTCACGGGCCTCACCTGCATCAATGGCACGATTTTTAGTGATTCTAGCAATAATTTCTTCTAAACTTGAGACCTTTGAACTTATCTCATTTTTATCCAGATGATCCAATTGGTAATTGCATCCATTTTATTATGGTAGCCCAAATAGTTGATTATCGTCTTAAGTTCATCAATATCTTCCTCATCTAAAGGATCATTTAAGTTCTCTGAGACTATTTCTTCCACAAAAGTTTACTTGATTAAATTATTAATTATTAATTCATTGATTAATTAATTCCTCTTTAAAATAATAGAATTTGTATAGGTTCCAAAGTGAGCAAATTATCCCAATAGCCATAAAACTTTTTGAATAGTCAAGTTTTGGCAATTCAACTATTAATAGTATGTTTTTACCCACTAAACTATTAATAGTATAAATTTTGGATCATTCCGTTTAATTTTGCCGTTAACTCTACCAGATCTAACCATTAATACTCTATCTGATAAATCATGCAAATCCTTAGATCTAACAAAATTAACAATGGAATTAGACAGAATGACCTAAAATTTGCACTTTTGATAGTTTTATGGGTAAAAACATACAATAAAAATTAAGTGGCCAAATCTTGACTATTGAAAAAATTTAGTGACTACATGGATAATTTGCTCTTCCAAAGTTATTAATTTATAGAAGTTTTACTATATAGGGAGAATAATACTAGCCTAAAAATAGAAGGACAATTCTTCCCATTTAGTCATTTTTGTACATTATTGTGACTTATGGGCACATGTTAAGCAATAAGTGGTATGATATATTTTTTTTAACATCTAATTGTGTTACATAATAAAGTTTCTATATGGAATTTGGGGTGAAAAATGAAAATAAAATAATGATACAGCTACTCAGTATAACTCGAGTATTATCTGACCATAAACGTATCATTTTCTTTACGATCGTGGGAGTAATTTGAGCTCCCTTGCCAGGTAAGATAAAAATAAAGGGTCAAAAACAATGGGTTTCTATTCAAAATAACTATATTTTTGTTCTCATTAAATGCTAAAACGAAGGTAGGGTGACATATATAGTGTAGGTTTTTAGATTTTGCACTTTTGATAGTTTTATGGGTAAAAACATACAATAAAAATTAAGTAGCCAAATCTTGACTATTGAAAAAATTTAGTAACTACATGGATAATTTGCTCTTCCAAAGTTATTAATTTATAGAAGTTTTACTATATAGGGAGAATAATACTAGCCTAAAAATAGAAGAGGACTTTGTGGCTTAAATTGGTAGAATTAGGAATTAGAGGTTAATTTGTGGCTTAATTTTCTTTCATGATTTGGTAGAAATAGGGAATTTTGGTATCAAATGTGGCTTACTTTGTCTGATGCAATTCTATTTTCTGTGAGTTCGTTTCACGTTGATTATCATCCCTAAATCCTAACAAACTAATTATGTCAAGTAGTTTTCTAAAAACCTACACTATATATGTCACCCTACCTTCGTTTTAGCATTTAATGAGAACAAAAATATAGTTATTTTGAATAGAAACCCATTGTTTTTTACCCTTTATTTTTATCTTACCTGGCAAGGGAGCTCAAATTACTCCCACGATCGTAAAGAAAATGATGCGTTTATGGTCAGATAATACTCGAGTTATACTGAGTAGCTGTATCATTATTTTATTTTCATATCCCCAAATTCCATATAGAAACTTTATTATGTAACACAATTAGATGTTAAAAAAAATATATCATACCATTTATTGCTTAACATGTGCCCATAAGTCACAATAATGTACAAAAATGACTAAATGGGAAGAATTGTCCTTTTCATGGCAGCTTGTACATCTATACACAAAAAATTAATATTCTGTCCCTTCTTGAATTACATAAATAATCTTGCAGAATCAAATGGAAAATTAAAGGCTAACTACAGACAACTTGCGTAGTACACGTAAGAATTAAAAAGTTAATAATTAGACTCTTGTATTATTAAAGCACTAACAATCGTCTTGCTTGCTATTAATCGCACTACTACTTAATTAGCATTTGGCATGTTATGTACTAAGAATATTGTGTGTGGTGCAGGTTCGTGTTTTAGTTCGTACTTAGGCAATTAATTATACGAACTTTCCAAGAAGTTGCATATTTTGTCTAATACATTTCTTGGTCGGCAATAGGTAATAAAATCTTTAGTATACAATGTTGGACTGTTGAATCGATCATTGGCATAGTGTTATTGAAATATTCGATACAGTACAATGAAGTTGGAACAAGTCATACATAGATTCCAGTTTTATCATTTTCCAAGCCACTGCCAAGTTTTGGCAAGGTTGAGACCAGTGCTTAAAAAGGCAATCCCACCAACTCGAATTTCTTGAACTTTCATCTTCACTGCAAATTTTCTAATTGCAGTCAGGAAAGATAAATGACAAGTGGCATGTTAGGAATAAAATTTTAAGCCACTGCCAAAATTTGAGGATTGAATAATTCATGTTGTAGACATGACTTTACATTCTTGGTACCGTATTTAGGAAAACAAGTTTAAGTGAGAGTGTGTCAACAAGTGATTTGGTAGTAGTTAAGGAATCATTGAAAGTTGTTTACTGTGGGAAGACTAATTTCCCTGACAAATCTTGTGTAGTAATGTGTCAGTTGTTTTGAATGATGTTTTGGTTGCTAATGGCCGCCTTCAGCATATTGATTTAGAGTAGAAATGTTAAAATGAACGATTCAGGTGGATTTAGATGAGTCATAATTGAGTAATGGATATAACTAGATTAACTGCTTTATATTCATTCAATAAATGGGTATAGATATGCCTAATTATCCATTTTATGAGTCACATAAAATTCTACTTTTTTTTTATTTTTTCAAATGTTATTTGATAAGAAATAACGATATTTTATTATTATTAGATTGGTAAGAAATTCAAATTTATTTGCTTAACACCTACTAAATGTTAAGTTTAAATGTATAATTATTCTTAAATGGGTATAAATAGGTGAGTCGAATCAATCTACTATCTACCAATTAGATGGGTTTAATTGAGTATCCATTTAGACCTATTCAAAATTAATGGATGAGTTGTTAGTGGACAAGTTTGGATGGATCAATATAATTGGATTGTGATTAATACTTCTAATTTGGAGCAATTGGAGCATGAATCACAAGTGGAGAAGCTTCCAATGGATTTCCACAAAATTCATCTACAATTACTTGCATTTGGATAAATCAGTAGAAAATTCATTTGGAGAAAGAACTTCATGTTTAAAAATAGAACACGAAGAAAACAGGAAAAAGACGCTTCACCTGCATTGGCCAAGGCGATCAACAAACCGAATTTTAAATATGTTTTCGAAGAGATTGGGCGGGACAGACTGCATAATAAAACTTACATTTAGCTACAACTGAACAAACCAACCAACAATGACAACAAAGAAGAAGAAAATCATTCACAAAGCGACAGAAATTAAGACATTGATGATGATCAGTTCATTCAAGTGATTTGAAAAAAGGTCAAGAAACGAAAGGAATATTCAAAATTTGGCAAAACAATAATGCAAATATGATAAGACTTGAAGTCAAGAATTCAAATACCTTCATGATATCACAGATATGGAGCATGTTGAACTCATTTAAAAGTTTGTCAAATTTTCAGTCTGTAAAATTAAGAGGTTCATCTTCTTTCTCATGTACTCTTTGAAAAATTTTCACTAATACATAGATCGGAGTATATGCCCAACTTCCCACCATTTCCAGGTGATTTTTATTAAAAAATGGTGCCGCAATTAGATGCTATCTAGGAAGTTTTTGGGGATTAGCTTGCTATTTAGAGGTTTTTATATCATCCAGCAAGTATAATGGTTTTAGTTATTCTCTTTGTTTCTAATAGGATTAGTGCTCAGATTTATCTCTGATCAAAGACTTTCTATTTACCTGTGGCTAAAATTGTTAGTCTTAACTTTCCAATCTAAAAATCTAACTGCATTTTAAGACAGCCAACCATTATACTGCCGTATGGCACGATTAGGTAGCTCTAAACTATGCATAATACTAAAATAAACACGTTCTTCATCAATTTTGGATTGTTTTTGGGGCCCGTTTCTGATGCATTATTGAACCTTAGATATGTCAATTATGAAAGTTGGTCGAGATAAGGACCCTTTTTTGTGTTTTTCTTTTCCAACTAGCACCACCTTTAGGAAAAAGTAGTGGGAATATTTCATGAATAGCGTCTTAAAAAATGGAGAAGTGACTAGAGAATTTCTTGATCAACAAAAAGGAGGCAGCTGTGTAAATCTGATTAGACAAGCAAACACAGGACATGATATGCTTTGCTTTACCATTATAGCTTACAACACAAACACAGGAATCATGTGCAAAAAAAAAAAAAAAGAATAGCTATTGAAAAACATGCATTGTTTTTTTTTTTTTTCCTAAATTGGCTTTATTGTTTAGGGTTTGTTGAGTATTCAAACTGGCTTTGATCAACCCAAAATGGGATAATTTTTTTAAAAAAGATACTAGAGCACTTTTTTTTTTTTGATATATATGAAATAAAAAGGTGATTAAAAAATGTGTTAATAATGCAATCAACTCAGTATGTGTAAATAAGGTGTAAATAAGATGTAATCCAAACACAAATGTCTACTCTACATCCTAGACACACGGGCAAAATAATGAGCTTATCATTCTCAAGGGTTTTCTAGAATTAACTTCGGAAAATGATGGTGGTAGGCCACTTGGTCTGTCCATACCTCTGATATAATATGCAGTACATGACTGATTCAGCCAGATATTGACCTTTTCCATTCAATCATACTTGACTGGGGAATTAAATTGTTAAAACTCAGATGGCCAATTGGCTCAAATGAATATTTAGGTGGGCAAGGTTAGGAAAAGGCAAATTTTGAAGGGTTTTTTTTTGTTTTGTTTTGTTTTCGGTGTGGGGAAGGGGGGTTAGGTTATTGGAATTAACCCTTGATGGTACATACAAGTCAACATTTAATTGATTGCGTCAAAGATAATTTGATTGTGGATTGATAGAACCATAAAATAGGGTTAATTACATTTACCTCCCATGAGGTTAGACCAAACTACAAAATAAACCTTGAGGTTTGACTAAATTACAAAATAATCCTTTGCTCTTGCAAAACCATAACAAAAGGGTCCCTGCCGTTAGTAAGATGACGTTGACTGCTAAATTCTAACATGTTTATGCAATGAAAATTCAAAAATACCCATCAATCCTTCCATTTCCACAGCTATCAATCTGCACCCGCCTTGCTGCAAAATACATGTGGCCACCATACTTTGGGCATCAAATTCTTCTTCTTTATAGTCAATCCAACTTTCTAGAATTCCTGTTGATTCTTCCACCTGTCTTTGGATTTGTCTGCAACAAGGTTTTAACTTGAAAATTTCAAGATAGGAACAAAATAATATTCAAATAAAGCCTACTGTGACCCCATCACCACATCTTGGAAACCTTTTCATTTCATCAAATGCAATGAAAATACTTCAACCAATATCAAATAAGTATTTTCAATGTGTCATGTTACTATTTTAATACCCAACAGAAGATCTTCAATATGAAATTGTCCCACTCATCTTTAGCTGAATCCCTTGCGTTTTAGATCTTTTCTCTACAATTTCATGAGTTGCAAATTCAGCTGGATGTATGTTGTGGACATTTGTTTACTTGTTTGGATGATTTCATTTTTTTACATTTGGTTTTCTTTTATTGATAGACCTTTCATATGGATTTAGAATTTTTTTTCTTTCTTTAAAGTTTCGTGGATTTTACATTTCTGTTGTTTTTCATATTCGTTAAAAATTTTTTGCATATCAATTTTAAATTGAATTTCAATTTGACTCTTTCGAGTAAAGGAGTATTTTTGTCATTTCATGACCTCCATGGATGGAGTTTAGATGGTGTTACTAGCAAAGGAGGTCAATGTCATTTAGCTAAACCTCGAGGTAAATTTGGTAGTTTGGCCTAACCTCATGGATTAATTAAATGTAATTAACCCTATAAAATATTATTTCCCTTTCTGCCAAAGAGAAATGATATTAACACTTTCTCCCTTTATTTACATTAGATGAAATTTAAGAAGCATCTAAAATTTTTTTAGAAGTGTTAACATTATTTTATCCTGCCAAGCCCAACTATTCAACCAATTCCAGAACCCTCCATCCACAACTCCTTAATCAAGGAGGCTATATCTAAATTACTGTGTTGTTTGACTGGGCCATTAGCATTGGGTTCATCATTCTTTTCATAACTTAAAAGAATGCAACCCTGGATTGTTTCAAATCAGTTTTTTGGGCCATTGCCGATTTTGGGCTAATCCCTCTTCACAAGGACGAGGTAGCACTGGATCCTGTACACGTCTGGGGGCCTATCATTCTTCAATGGCACATGCAGGAGAGTAATAGAGCTTTATATATGGGTGAGAAAGGGCTTTTCTAAGGCGGGAGAGGTTCTATAAGGGTTAATTGTGGATTCCAGTTGTATTTTTTTAATGAAAATTTGCTCTTTATAATAAAAAATAGATTTTCTCTCTGTAAACATATGTTTGGTAATTGAGTTGAATTGCCATAAATAAATCTCGTGTGACTTATGTTTTCATGTTTTGGCTAAATTTTTATTAAATTATTAAATTTTTAATTTTTTAATAGGTGTTTATTTTGCGCTTGAATCCCAACAAAATCACCCGTTTTCCTGAGGACCCTGATAGATTCAAGCACATTGTTGCTCATTGTAATATTAATTATCAGCAGCTTTTCCACTATTTGTTTGCTCAAAAGTCATCGATATGCCATTATATAGTCACAATTTTCCCGTGTAAGTCTTACTTCTTTTTCTTTGTTATGTTGGCGGCGGCGCGGGGACAAAATGGTGATTAAATATTTAAAATGGATTGTTCATACACTTAAAATTGAAATTTTGACTAAGTAGGCTGGGAATTTTGTTAAGCTATCGCTAATTAAAAAGCAAATATGTCTTCATGTTAAGTATTAAATGTTTCAATATTTTTTTTGATAGTACATAGCATTCATTGACATAAAAAGAAATGCCAATATTATTAGAGTAAATTTTTTATATACCATCAATGTAATTTTTTTTTCATACTAGTAGGTTTAGATCATAACATATAACACGAATGTAAAATTAAAATTGAAATCATGCATATGTGACATACTTTTATTACTGCTAGTACAAAAAAAATCTATAAGTAGGAGACTTTTAGGACATGCATATATTAGTATTAACAAGTTCAAGCACATGTTTTTTTGTTAAATTGTATTATGATCCATAGCTTTTCACTATTGGCTTAGCCTAGCTCCACTGGATATTACAAAATCGTGCAAAAAAATTGCACTCTCATAGAGAAAAACTTTTTGAAACTTAAAAACCTTATTTCACAACAATATTATAGGCAGATGATATCTGCGCTCCTAGAAAAACTTAAGGTGCTTCAGTTGAATTTTTTTTTTTTTTTAAACTTTTTATAACAAAATTTCCCTTTACCCTTTGCTTATTTCACTCTGACTTCGCTGCTTCAAGATAAACAATTGCTTCATAGGAGAAAAGCATGTTGTGGAGCCCCTTCGACTTTTTGAGGAACACCAATACCATCTCCCACAATATATACAAAAATTTCATTGCTCTTGATACAAAATTTGAGTAGTAAGATTTTTACGAAAAAATGCCAGTAAGCCCCTCAATGTTGATGATGGGTATAAAAGTCCAAGTATTGTCATTTTAGAGCTGTTGATGATGGGCCTTCATATTGTTGAAGAATTGTTAACTTCGTAATTTGCACTAGAAGGAAGGGTCTGTCATGAATGGGAGTATTATTATTGCAATCTATAGATGGGATTAGGGCATGGATTTGAGGGGTTAGGCAAAAGTGTCCCAAATCCTCCATTTTGAATTTAGATTGAGTTTCAAGATTGGTAAGTGACTATTTTGTGCTATATTTGGATGACATTTTATATTACATTTAGTCATTTTTGCAATAGTATAAGAAGAAAATAGTCCATTTTGACTAGAATTAATTCTAAATGCTGCTTAGTATGGCGTGAGGTTGATTTTGAATTTAGATTGAGCTTCAAGATGTATGGCGTGAGGCTGATTTTTTTTTTAAAGCCGTCTAAAATGACATTTCTTGATTTATTTTGAGCAATACTTTCAAATTTCAGGTGCAGGTAATTTTTTAAAATTCGTTTTGTCTTTAAAATCTTTTGTAATTTCTACAACTAGATTAATTTGAAGTTGCTTTCATGGCATTGTTCCATTTGCTTTGAAAGATTTTCCACACGCACATGTATGTGTATGTGTGTGTATGTACGTATATACATACCTACATATGTATATATGTGTGTATAGATGTCAAGGTTTTAACTTCTGGAATATAAATTGCCACTCTTCTTTTAGCACATGATTAATGTAATCTATAAGTTGTATATTATTGATTATAATTAAATGAATTTTAAAAATAATTCTTATTACATGATGTATACGTTCTTGGTAAATCAATAGCATGATTATTTCTCAAAACAACAATCACAAGTAATATTATAGATTAGTAATGTCACGTGCGATACACGTGCTCTCAAAACTAGTATACTTTAGTAGAGTATAGTTGCTTGTTACTAGTAAATGTTTTAATAAATTCACATGGAATTAGAAAAGGAAAACAATAAAAAAAACATAAAAAATCATTTGATTTGTTGATTTTCAAGGCTAGTGCTTTTAGCAATTCAAATTTTAGTAACTCAAATTTCTTACATATACATTTTAAGTTTTATCCATATCAAAATAAGCTTCAAATTCTTAGTATTGCTAATTCATAATCATATTTGATTGCATTAGTTCACAATTCTTTCTTTCTTTTTTTCATTAGTTGACATATCAGACTCAAACAAACTTGATTTAGAATCAAGCACCTCGATTTGTCATTCGTTAAATATGCGTTGATCTTTCCTTTCTCGAATTGTTCCTCACTGCTCGTTTGGTACTAAAGGTTGCTAAAATCTTTGTAGTGATTCATATCATTGGTTCGTGGTACTTGGCTTGATAACAACACGTGTTACTAATTAACTGCATATTGATAAAAAAATTTGTCTTATTTTGTTTGGACTAATTTACCTTTTTAATACATCTGCTTCCTTTTTAAACTTTATTAATCCTCTGATTTGTCTTTTGAATGCTCCTTCATATGACTTTTCAAGACATGCAGTTTCTGATTCTTATATATTTGAGAAAAATCTCGACACCTTTTTTGTGCCTTTTTTGTAATTTTTTTTGTAGTATCCATTTCATCCTACAAGTTTCTCGTACCCCTTTGACAACAATTTAACTTTTATTTTTTTAACATATATCTCAATAATACACTCTAAATAGAAAATACAAAAAAAAGGAACAGATAAATATGATTGGTTTTAACATATCAACTACCAAAATTAGTAGGATGAATAACAGATAAATATTAATCTATTTAATTAAGAAAAGAATGATGATTGACAAATTATAGGGAAACATTTTTTTTTTGTCAGACCACCCGGTATCTGGAGCCACTGCTCCGACTAATCCGGATTCAGCCTGGGTTGTGCCCGCAGAGTCTGACTCTTGCTCGGGGTAAGGCCTGATCCTGGACTGTTTGAACTTGGCACACACAACAGGAGTCGAACTGGGGATCTCGTGTAGCATTCATAAGCCGCTTACCACTTATGTCCAGCCACTGGGTTTATAGGGAAACATTAAGGTCAAAAAGAATAAAGATAATAGGAGAGGCTATGAGTTTTAGGGAAAATTAGGACCATGTTTATGGTAATGCAAAAGATGGCCACAGAATTAGGATAAAATAGAATTCGTGATTCGAAATATTAATAAAAATACCCTCAACATGCATTATGTACATTTAGGAAAAGAATTGAAGAAACTCCATAATTATAGCATTAAATCGTTAGTTAGTAGAATCTCAAAATTATTTGGTTAGTCAATTCTAGGAAAGGTAAGGAAAAAAAATTATTTTGACAAAAAGTAAAGTCAAAATCTTACTATGAAAAGAAAAAAGAGAATGTGTCAACATTAATGCTGACTTGTAAGGCTTGAACTTGACAGCGAAGAAAACTTTAAACAAGATGATTTTAAATTAGTGTTCAATTTTTATTTTTTTTTTGGGTTGAAAGCACTTTTATTGCACGACGTAGAAATGTTCACTAACTTCCATTTAATTTATAAAGAACATTCTTTTAAATAAGAAACTATTTAAACACCTAATAATTTTCCCAAATGAAACAACCATACACATAGTATTAATACTTTAAAACTTGGTTCGACAGATTTTTTGCACAATTTTTTAAACGCTTCCGCCCTGAAGTTAATCATTTAAATGTTCATCTTGAATGGTATCTCATGATTTCTTGTATGAGCAATGTATGGAATGGTTCCTGGTCCGGGTTGGACTTGCTAACCTGCTGTTGTGGGAGCAAGCCCTGTTTATGGAATAACACAATTGTCCCCTTAAACTCCACCATATACAGGACAGCATCTATTTATTCGGCCTGCTGCTGGTCCTTCAGGAAGCAGCCAGAAGGAACATGCATTTCCAGAGAGACCCGGCCAACCTGAATGCCAGTATTATATATATACACGAAAACAGAGAACTGTAAATTTGGGGCTTTTTGTAGATATCATCACCTGGCTGAATGTTGTGCACCGAAGGCAAATCTTGTCCTTAGTCCCAAGGGTCTACATCTACTTCCGGGTGTGGCTGTTTGCTGTCACTATTTTCAAAATGGAGTATGCAAATTTGATCACCCAATGCGGAGTCTAAGCTATAGTCAATCTGCATCTTCTCTTGCTGATATGCCTGTTGCTCCTTACCCAGTTGGACCTTTGTTGCGCCCCATTTTTTGAAAAATAAAATTGTGAGTTTATAAAATGAATTTTTTGATTGAAAATGAGTTTTTGATTTTTAGAGAATAAACAAAAGAATATGGCCTAAAATGGGACTTAAAAAGTGCGACGGTTTTGGCTCAAAGTAATAGTCTAAAAAGGGTTTTTAGGGAAAAATAGGAGTCGCCACTTAGTATTGAGTTAAGGTGTATCAAGTCATCTAAAAATATGTTTTTTCTACAATGATTTTTTTTCTCAAGAAATAAAAAATTAAAATAAATAAAATTTAACTAAAGTGAATAAAAATGAAGGAAAAATAAAGTAAAATAGTGAAATTTTGGTGTCTACAACCTTCAATGGGTACTTTGGCTCCATCATACTCCTCATTGGACTTGAGGCTTGAACTTATTTTGGTATCCAGTAAGGATGCCTCGCACATCAAGCTGAGCAAAGTGAAGCTAAGCGATTACAATCTTTTTGTGGATAACTCTCACGGACCCAGTGATGTATTTTTGATGCAAATCAATTCCTAGGAGGCTGTTTCTCATCAGTCATCATGTTCGGTCAATCAGGTCTAGGAGATTGAAGCTCTATTAATCTGATGCTCACATAAATCATTACATGGCCACCATTTCCATTTTCAATAAGCCATGCCTAGTTCAAATGATCCAGCAAACCTGGTATAGCTTCATGGTGGTTTTGAATGTAATAACAAGAAAATACCCACCTCACCTTTAGAAATTCTACAACCCAGCCCAAATTTTGAAGTTTCTTGTCAGTTGTTGCCATTTATATTGGAATCTTTTACGGAAACAGATTTGACTGTCTCATGGCCATCTTCAAAGTTGGAAACAAGCGTCCAACTTGACTTAGGAATGAACACCAATATCTCCTTGTTACCCACTTTTTTGTTTTGTATGAGGCTTTGTTGTGCAAATTATTGCATAAGGGAACTGCAAGAATGCATTTTCCAAATGGGTACTTAATAGTGGATCTTACTAAAATTTTTAGTACCTTCTGAGGCATACACCTATGAGGGTAAGGATGGAAAGTTTGGAAGGAAAATATTGCAGCATGACTCTAATTTTGGAATAGTAAAAAGGTGAAACATGATAATAATAATAGTATGGAAGTAGTAACTAATTTTAATCATTTGTGTAGTTTCTTTGCAATTTAATATCAAGATTAACTTTTAAAACAACAATTACAGAATATATTAAAGATTGACAAGGTCACGTGCAACATACGTGGTATTAAATTAGATTGACAATGTCACGTGCGACATACGTGAAAGAAAATCTATAAAGAAACGCGTAAGAATCGTTTGAGTTCATCTCAGTAGACACAATAAGAAAGACTTTTGAGTTCCTTTGGAGTCATCACAAAAGCACAATTCTCCATCACAAAATTGCTCCACCACGAAATGTTTCCCTCGACTTTTACCCTTAAAGATTCAATAAGGAACAAAATTCAAGTAAACATAGGTTTCTTTGTCTCTGCTGTGAATGGTACTCACATAAGGGACAGCTCTAGTTTTGATGTTTTATTCTTGAGTGGTCTATGGTACGTTTTACACTCTCAGTCTAGTATCATGTGACCATAAGAATGTTATCAATGTTAGGTAATTTTGACGATGGTCAATTGATGGGGTATTTTCAGGAGTTCCTGTGGTTGGATGGTGACCCCTCTTGTTGAATACTATCACCTACTTCCTTATGCTGGAATTTTGTCTAACTGGATTTCTAGGTGGTTATGGATGACTCCATAAAGTTTGCTAATGGAAGTAAAGAAAACATGATCAGTGATGAAAACACAACCAACATGATCTCCTCAGATATCAAGGGTGGTGATCAAGAAGGAGATAGTGCATCACTGTCTTCTCAATCAAGTTCTAATTACTTAGAGAAACTGATGGATGCATCTAGGTCAAACGAAAATGTGTTGCCACAGAATGCATTGGAAACTCTTCTTAGGAGACGAGAGGAAGTATTACTTCAATTGAGCATTGTACAGCAGAAGATTGCCTTGTGTGATAAAATTATCCAGACAATAGTGAAAGGTAAGAGTTCTCTTTTTCTTGTATTAAGTTTTTTCTTGTCAGAACTTTATCAATGTTAGGCCAAAGGATGCAAATTATTGAAGAAGAAATATTGGTTTTACAAGCAATAAATTAGTGAGAATGCCCCAAAGTTGCAGCTTAGATAGCTAAAGTAACAAAGTGATTTAGCATCTCTTCTTCCTTCAATCAAATTCTCCCAAAAAAATCCATCAAACCAGCCAACCCACCATTGCCGCCGCCGCCACCGCAGCCACCCTCCACCAACTTTGCCACTGAATCCTCCATCATGAAATTCAAGAAAAGAGAAGAAACTTAAACCCTTTTCTTCCCCTTTTTTCTTTTGCTTTTCCTCTTCAATTTCGTAGCACTTCAGAGTGGATAAGGAAAAGGTTTACATTATTAGATCATTGATTGAAATCTACCCTCTTTGATCCATCCGTTTTCCAAGATCCCTACCTTGGATTTCTGCAAAAACAGTCACGTAATCGAAATAAATTAAAGAAACCAGGAAAAATTTCGTGATTTCTGTGAAATCTCTTCTGTATAGATTCATTTGTTGTCAATCTTGACTGGTTTTTGTCAAGAAATAGTGCGTTAATTAATGAATCCCAAAAAAAAAAAAAAAAAAACAAAGATGTTAGGAGGTATAGCTTGTAGTCATCTCGCTAAATAATGCAAAACAGGACATAAAAATCGGCCACATGGTTTTGTGGCAAAGCCAGATTCTCAGGCTGATGGGTCGGTGAATTTGATAATGTGGCATTGCATTAACGGTGGTGAGCCTAGGAATGTACTTTACTGAGGATTGGCCCTGCAAACCTCCTATAACAGGTTCCGACACAGTATTTTCCACCGTAATGTCCAACCGTTTGGAACAGTACGTTTGAACTTCTTTAATGATTTAACACAATTATTTTAAATAAGAAACTATTTAAAAATCTAATAATTTTCCCAAATGAAACATGCATAAACATAGTATATTAATACTTTAAAACTTGGTTCAGTAGATTTTTTGTAAATTTTTTATTGAATGTCATTTGAGACTTCTACAGTATTGAGCCACTGACAATAGCAAAATTCAGGTGAATATCGAATCCAAACTATAGTTCACAAGTAAAGTGGACAGCATTTACATGAAGATTACCTTCAGGCCTTGAGTTTAGCGCGCCAAGGTAACTCCTTAAGCAAAACAATTTCTTGAAAGTCCTCAATTTAGTCGCACCACAGCCTCCAGGTCCTCCATCTTGATGCTCAAACATTAAACAAGTAAACTATCTAAAATAAGTCTTCTCCGCAGAGATTCATTATCTCGAACGTCCTCAGCTACTCACACACCTAAAAATTCAATGTCAAACAAGTAAACCATCTAAAATAAATCTTGAAGGTCCTTTTTTTTTTTTTTTGTTACACTTCCACCTGAAGTTAATCGTTTTAAAGTTCATCCAAAATGTCATCTCACGATTTCTTTTATGAACAATGTATGGAAACTTCATATCCCTCCATGCAGAAGTGGTTAATTCCAGTTGCAGTTTGGAATTCGTTGCCCGGCACCTGTATGCAAGTCTTGCTGCCACTGCAAGTACTCAACCAGCTGCTGTGGGAGCTGGCCCTGTTTTTGGAATAACTCGATTGTCTCCTTCAGCTCTAGCATATACAGGATAGTATCTATCTATTCCGCCTGCTGCTGGTCCTTCGGGTAGTAGCCAGAAGGAACGTGCACTTCCAAAAAGACCTGGCCAACCTGAATGCCTGTATTGCATGAAAGATAGGGACTACAAATTTGGGACTCTTTGTAGATATTATCACTGTTGGCAAATAAATCAAGCCAGAAAACTTTTAATTAAAATATTTAATTGTTTAATTTGGAATCAAGTTTTTAGTACCTGTCTTATTTAGGAGTTTGTGATTTATTTGGTAATTCTTGATCAAATAGTTTCTTATTTTACAAGTCTTGGTAACTAATATTGTAGTATATGCTTAAGGTCCTAGTAAGGAGTATTCTTTTAAGAGTTTAAGAAAGTCTAAGAGCCTTTGCAAGGTTTTATTGTGATGCTTCTTACATTATTTGAAATATCAATAATATCATGAACTATTTATTTCTTCTCTTCCATATATATTTTGACTGATTAATTTATGTCATCAAATTTTAATTCTACACGTGTTAATTACTAGAACCATAAATTTGGGTTCTACAATCACTCACATGAATGGAGAGCACAGAAGGCAAATCTTGTGCTTAACCCCATGGGTCTACCTCTACATCCAGGTGCGACTGTTTATCATCACTATTTATAAAAGAGTAATTGACAAAAAATATTACTAAACCATCTAAAATTGCACGGAGTGTGCACTAAGTTTTTTTCTCCAAAAGGTCATTCATCTCGTTAAAACGAGTATTTTGGGCCATTCCAGTGAATTTAGCCGCTAATCCAACCGGTAATGACTTGTTAGTGTAGAATTTAAGGAGTAAAGATGTCCACCCAACTCCATTCTACGATCCATATTAGCAGCACCACCCTAGCCCCTTACAACACCACTTTCTTCTCGATCCCTTCCCCTCCATGACTTCTCCCGCCACCCTTTCCTCCTTCCCAACCGTCTCTTCTCCTACACAACCTTTTTTCTTCCTTCTTCAAACCCTTCCCCTTCCTCTCCTCTTCCCCCAGCCCTCTCCTCCTCCTTTCTCCTCTATTATGCAGACTTACGTTGCAGAAAAAGGCTCAAATCTCCCCATCTGGCCAAAATTTGCATCTCTAGCAAGCTATTGGAAAAGTGTGAATCCTTGATGATGATGTCAATTTTTAGTGATCTCTTTGTTATCAATCTTGATGCCTACAATTCTATAGAAGATCCTATTTCCTTGTGAATAAATTTCAATGCAACAATTACAGATAATATCAAGATTGGCAATGTCACGTGCGATATACGTGATATTAAACTAGTATGCTTTAAACAAATATATTATTGTTTACCAAATTCACATGAAATTACAAAAGAAAAAGGTAAATTACCTTTTATTCTTATGTAGTTGGATGCTTTACCATATAACTCTTTTAAGGCTTAAAAACTTATATATATATATATATAATTCCTTATATTGAACTAAAGTATCACAGTTAATTTTTCCATTAAATCATCAATATTAAAAAGTCAAATAAACACTAAGAGATTGACAAATTCATCTTTTCACTACTTCTTTTTTTCATTTTTCCTTTTCTTTTGCTTTTTCATTTTCCTTTGGAAAAGAGAAGATGATTTAAAAAATTGTACTTTGGTATACTAAATCATAATAAATCTTATTTTACCCAGACAGGAAAAGAGAAATTTTGATAATTTGATCAAATTTGTTTGAGTTTTTTGATTAAATTAAATGTTTAATGAATGAAATTTGTTTTATAAAAAAAATGAAATTTGGAACCAATTCATTTTACTATTCAGGCATTAGAATTCATTGCCGTAGTTTGCAGGCACCACATATTATAGTCAAATTAATTACGTGATACTGAACTCTCCAAATCTTAAAAACATTCTAGAGAACCCTTTTTATAGGCTTATCAGAGTCTTGGAAAACCAGTTTTGTGCATCTTGGGAAAAATTTTAATTTTGTAATCTGTGAATCCATAATTGGCAGAATTTTTGTGTGTCTTGTGCCATTCTCCAAACTCAAAACAATATCTTGCTATATATCAAAGTTGTCAATCTTATATGTAAAATCAACTAGTGTTGCTCCTATGATTGTATTGGATGGAAGTACAGCGAATCCGAACCGTGAGAGCAACATGAATGATGCTGATAGAAATGCCAATCATGAAAGTATAGGTTCCAATATTGGCGGTTTGAATAATGATATGGGCTCAACATGAAACGTGGCTAATGATGAAGCAGATGACGAATGTTGAAAATCAATTCTGATGCATGTGATTAGTTATAATAAGAGGTTTTGATAAGCTATATGATGATAAACTTGCTGGTGAAAGAAAATTTTCACAAATAGCATATCATGCATCCTAGCATTGGAGTAAGTGCAGAACAAGTGGCTTTTAGTTTCTACTTAACAATTCAGGGGTGCTTGGTTCTTACTGTGGAATTGGAATTGCAATGGGATTCATATATCAAAAATTAATATGGGTTTACAACATGCAAATCATTCAAATAATTGGTGCTTGGTAAAAATTCTTGAGAATGGGTATCAAATATTAAAAAAAATTCTTTTTTTAATACTCTCCGAACCCAATAAATCATCATGGCCAACGGCAACTATGGCAGATATCCTATTCTTGATCTTTGGGGCTTGGTGATCTCCTATTCTTGGAGGGGTAAGTAAGCACATGAAGTTGGGTGACTGAGGTTGCAGGTTTCTTGTTTCTCTTGTTGGATACAAGGGTGATGACGGGTGCAGCTGCTTCTGTTGCCCTAAGATGTTGATATGTTTGTGCCCCCTTTTTCTTTTCTTGGGTGTGGGAGGGGCAGGTTTTTTTGAATATTATATTTGAGATATATTTTCTGTATGACCTTTATAGCATTTGGAAAACTTGCTGCATAAAAAAAAACTATGGCAGATATCTCTTGGACCAGCCGATATGACTAACCATTCCTCTTAGCCAAGCAACAAGTATATTTATCATTCGAATTCTTGAATTCTTGATTCCCCTACCATCCAACAAAGACCACCTTCAAACTTTGTTCATCCATAGGGCTAGATGAAAAGTTGATATGTCGTGTTAAAGTAATTGAAACAAAAGACTTATATGTAATTTACTTTTATCATTACTGTACCTACAACTGCACATTATTTTGTTCAACTAAGAGACAGAAAATAATAAATAAATGAATGAAAGTTCTCAAAATCTAACTTAACTAATAGGGATATTAACTTATACCAGCAAATTTCGGTAGATCAAACTCAAAACTTCTAAATATTAACAACTGAAGTTTAATACCATCACCATAGTCAGGCATAATATCATAGCTCCACCAAATACTAGTGGAAAAACTAGTTACTCTACGGGCTGCATCTACCTTCATTGGCAGCTTATACAAAGTAACTTCAGTTGACAAACCAGTTGTATTCCTCGTCTCCCCCAATCGTAACCAAAAATAGCGAGTCTCAACCAAGATAAAAGAAATATTCCTTCCGTCTCAATAAAAATGTCATGTTTTCTATTTTGATCTGTTCCAAAATATGCCACTTTTTAAATATGGCAAACACTTTTTCATCTAGTTTTCATTCATATCCTTCAATTAATGTTAGCTGCTGGCCTATCAAATTTCTTTTGACTTTCGTTAAGAATCCGTGTGTGAATTGCACTAGCTTGATACATGTGATGGAAAAAAGGAGTGTGTTTGCACATATTTGCGTTTCATGTGCGTATGAATTGACAAAGGTAATAACTTGAGCTCCACATATTTCTTTGTCTTGTACACAATATTAGAGTGTGAATTGCACTAACTCTAGTGTCAATAGAACGTGCAACAAACTCCTGGCTCTTCGATAGCTTGTTGACAAGCACATCAATTTTGTTTGACTTGATCATTTCTTATCACCAGTGTATTGAAGGGTAAATAGAGAAACTAAAGCAAAATTTGGGTACTATTGGAAAAAAAAAAGCACAATTTCTTAAACACGACAATAAATTTGGAACAAAGGGAGTACTTCATAAGAAATAGGACGTTTTTCAACTAGAAAATTGTCCCTATTTACTTGTCAACTTATGCAATTCCTACATCTTGAACCTCCATATATAACCAATAGCCAATTGGGTTATTGGCCACCACCAAAGACTTTAAATTTTGGTGGAGTGGGAGGTTAAGAGTTTAAATCTTGCCTCCCATCACTTGTCACAATATATGATTTTCTCAAATTCATACGAGTGTGAAGTGTACCCGTTTGGTTCGATGGTGGTTCAGTCCTCATAGGTTTCCTTGTAGGTTCAGTTGCCTTTAAATTAGGCTAGAGTAGAAGTATGATTAAAGTAGCTAAGTGACAAGTGACAAAAAAAAAAAAAAAAATTAGTCACCTTAGTGAAAAGGAAAAAGAGGAAAAAAAAAAAGTACTAGAATGGTATCAACCAACATAGTCATCCATTTTCTCCTAATAACTCATGAATTCACTTTGAGACCATCTTGTTAAATTGCTCAGCAAGAACAAAATTAGATATTTACCATGTTTATCCTCTACAAGTGATATGTATTAATCCAAGAAAATCAAACCCTATGATAGTAAATTAGAGAATCTAACTAATAGATAAGGGATTCTGGTCATAAAGATGATGAATCCTAACGCTAATACTTGGTAGCATTCTTTCTCTAAATGCCATTGTAAGCAGAAGAAGAAGTCCTGAGACTTATGGGTGATTTCCAATCAACACCGTAGCTCCATTGTTGCACTCCAGATCTGACACATCTCAAAATTGACAAGTTGCTAAAAATCTCAGACACCAATACTATTCCTGTTCAAACTCTTAGTGTAAAACCACTCCCGTTGTAGCTCCTTCGACGGAAGAAGACGCCACCGTGGGCTGTGGAAGCCGGGGAGAAGTCCCAAATTTTTTCGATCAAATTGTTGATTGTGCTACCTTCTTAAAAAGTTTACATGTTTGTCTTCTAATTGGGGAGAATTCAAAATCAGATGCAAGAGAGAGGAAGAAACAAGGGATTCGATAAAGAGAGAAATGCAGGATTTATAATTTTTACAGAAATAGAGTTAAGCAATTTAAGGAGAGACAACAAAGAGTAAAATGGAGTTAGAATTTTTCCCAAAAAGAGGTGCTGAAGTGCAGCGCCACTTTCTTTCCCGTTTCTGTATTGTATTTTTTACTTTTGTTTGGGCAATTGAGAGTGGTATGACATTGTACTCATTGTTTTCTTTACCACTTTAATGACATTCCCTATTGCAAGTTACATTAAGTTTCTATTGTGATACTTTCTGGTAGGGGTGAGCAAAATTATCCGCTAACCCGAAAATCCGTCATATCCGATTCGATCCGATTAGATTCGAAAATTAGGATATCTGATTTTTATTATTTGATCGGGTCAAAAGAGAGTCGGATACCCGCTAAGATGCGGGGCGGGTTAGGGTCACATAATTGAAAACCTACGGATACCCGATCCGCCCAGCATATATATTTTTTTATTTTTTTTATTTTTATACACACATTATAAAATAATAAGTTAGAACCAAATAAGTAATTTTATTGAACAAATTGCATTACAAATATGATAGACTATAGTTTATTTACAAGATTCATTTGTAGAGGCCATGATCTTATATTTTATAGAAAAAAGTTTAATTAATGTGGAATATATATATTAAAAATTGTGCTCCTTATTTCAAACTTTTATTGATTTTGAATTCTTTTAATTTTTTTCCTTTATCATATATTCTCTTCACACGCTTGTTTCTTGGTGGGAAACCTTTTTTTAGAAAAAAAATTTTTTATTAAATCTTAGATGAATGCGTAAAATATAAAATTAAATTGGTATAAATCATTTTTTTTTTAAAAATTAAATGATAAATGGGGCGGGGCGGGTACCCGCTAACCCGACCCTATCTCAGCGGGTACCCTATAATCGGATACTCGCTGATATGCGGGGTGGGTAAGGGTTAGAAAATGACTGACCCGACCAATCAAATAGTAAATGGGACGAGTACCCGACCCGCGCCCACCCCTATTTTCTGGAAAATGTCATATTAAGTGTGTGACTAAAGGATATTTTTGTAGTAGTGCCCCTACCTTTCTCCTTGAATCCATAATCAATCAGTGCAGTGTGCGTGCGGCCTCTTTTTTTTTTTTCCCCTTTTTAGACCCAATTCTTAAAGCCCATTATCCACTTCCCAATGGACCCAACACCAACACTTAGACTGACCATGGATCCCAAACTTAGTGTATCAAGCAAAGACAAACGATTAAATAAGCACCGAAGGATGAAAAAAGAAACCTTTAAAGGAATACTTGAGGGCCAAATATCCACAAACGCCAAGAAGGATTTCCTTGCTTTTCTCACTAGGTGAAGGCAAAGTGTGACAGTCCCACCTTCCTCTAAGGCGAATCAAAGGGTTCGACGCCTAACTCTCACCGGGACTACGGATCCGAAACACACGAAAACCCTACGAAACGTTCAAAAGGACTTCAAGAAAAAAAAAAATTCGGAAACTAAAAGAACTAAACTGAAAGATGCAATAGAACTTTGATATAACGTTCCAACGAAAATTGAAAACGAAATGAAGGCATTGAGGCCACGTCACAATCCGGCGCCGGATTGCTGGCCGGATTCGAGGTAGTGGCGAACCCAAAATTTTTCAAATCTCCCTTGCCAAGCCGGCCAACTATCCGGCCAATAACTGGCCGGATTCGTTGAACAATTTTTCCGTCAAAAACTTTCTTTCTTCGTTCAAATGTCGCACTTGCCCGATCTTGCCAACAGGTTCAAATAAAGTTTAAATAACCATAAAGACATGCATTAATCGAGAGATAAATATAGTTATTTACTTGCCAAAATATATACATTGGTGTCTTCAACAATTTACTTGAAGTACAAGTCAAAATATCCGTACTTATACAAAATTCATTTAGGATTTTGGTAACAGAGAAGCTTAACAAAAGAACGTTTACACTAGCTCGACCCTTTCTTCCAAAATCGTGATTTCAAAGTTAGTCCCCTGTAAAGAAAACAAAGATAACGGGAAGGGGGTGAGATTACCCTCAATGAGATACCAGAAGTATAAGCAGTAAAGAATCATATAACTTCATTTTCATCAATCATATACCCACATCAGATAGAACAGGAAACAGTTAAACACAGTGATTCAAATCGAAAGAACACAAGTGGCTCTCAGGAGCCAAATTCCCACTTGCTTCACCGGAGTTTGATCAAATAGTAGTTGACACTCCGTCAACTTTCAAATAAAGTAACCAGTCCAGTAGAGCACCACTTTACACCAAATTTCGTCCACCAAATATTCCTCTTACCGGGTTCGAACACCTCAATAGTAACAGTGGGTGGTAATACTCGAGTATACCGAAAATCCAGAGTCTCCAATACCCAAAGATTTCCCAAAAACAGACTACCGTGGTTCATTATCTAATCGACCAGACCCTTGCCGGTTCAACTCGAGTAACTAGCCACAGGTTTTGAGCTCAAAAGTCACGAAAGGGTCGTTGGATACAAATCTCCAAACGACATTAAAACAGATACAAATAACAGATTCAAACGTATACAGGAACCAGAACAGACAGCCAAAAGAGACGAGTGTGATAAAGTACACCCTCATTTCATACAGAGTATACAGAAGTCACAGATAATCAGGTTGCAAATTGCAAGTACAGATAAATCAGGTAAGCACCAAATTAAGGGAGTGGTAAACTCACCAATTCAAGCAAAAAGACTTCAAAAATTTTCACCCAAAATATGGCTTTAATCACCGAGAAACCTTAGAATAACCAAGGTAAAACAATTATAGTTCCCACATTCACGAATCCAGTAAATAGAATGTATAAATGAAGCTCGACTACAAGTCGTATGTCTTTCCGAGTTAACTACTAGTACAAGGAGATAAAAAGGCAGTTTTGGAGTAAAAAGGTAACGGTTGGTCCTAAGAACATAAATGAACCCAAATCCTTCACTTCTACCAAAAATCATACCTACAATGATTTACTAACTCCAAACTTAAGGTGGAAAATGAGAGTAAGGACAATTTTAGGAAAACAGGATTTTCCAATTTTGCGCACCACTATTAGAAAAATCATATTTCAAGATTCTTAAGTCCAAAATTGATAAAATTTATACCATCGGAAAATAGACTCAAAGGGGTACAATTTCTCAGAAGACATATTTATAAGATTCAGATCACAAGTCAGTCAAATTCGAGCCTCAAATAGCTGTTTTATCCAGTAAAAGACAGAACAGGTATGCAATTTCAGTCAAATTTGAAAAATTACCATAAATCACACAGACAGAGACAGGGTCTGAAATTTTCACGATTTATAGCTCTATAAATCTAGTTTAAAACACAATAAACAGAACTCAATTCCGATATTTTTACAAGAAGATATAGCAAATTTTCCAAAACTGCTCAAGGGTTCCTGCGAAGAATTCAGTAGCACTTCCCTTGTTTTTCTTTACTTTTTCAACCTAACATCAACACCCAATCTCATCTCATTTCAGCAACAATTTTCCATATAAATCACAAGTTATTGAACACACCTAATTAGGGTCACAATACCCTTCAAATACAACCAAATGGCAGTTCAAATTAGAAACCCTAAAGCTGAAATTTTTGCACCCAAGCTGGAAATTTCTTTAGGTAAAATAACCTAGCACTTAAACACTAGATTTATCACATGTCAAAGCTAGTAGATCATAGCCAACCATTAATCATCATAGGAGGGCAGAAAAATCACCAATAAATATGAAATTTACTATAAACCTATCTCAAACCATGAAATCTTCCACAAAACAACATATTCAACAACTACAAGCCAATAATTTGCCATTAGTAAGAATAAGGAGAGATTTTTAAGCAAGATACCTTGAAATCTCAAGAAAGATGGTAGCTTAGGTTTCTTCCTCCCAAATTTACTCCACAACTACCTTGGAAACTACCTTGACTAGCACTTTTATGGAGTGGTTTACAAAACTAATTGTTAGAATTCAAGATTTGAGCAAGAAATTGAAAGACAAGGTGAAGGCTCTCTCTCTTGTTTCTCTCCTCAAGAGGGCCGGCCAAGGGAAGTTTAAAATGGAAGAAAATTGAGTCAAAATTGGAGTTTAGGAAAGTTAAATAAGCTTGGTCAAAGTCCACCCTCCAATAGTGTAGTGACACTTGGCTTTTTAAAGTTCATTCTCATCCTTTTGTCTAACAATGATTCATTTTATCTAACTATCCTCTAATTATCTCCTAGCACCTTGTAAAAATAATATCCCTTTATACCACGTTCACTCATTCGTCAAAATGTATCGTACTTGACGCACTAGCGGATCCCACATCCAATATACACTACTAATGTCACATAAACGAACTTATACTAGAAAATGATTTTTAAACTGTACTTACTTATAAAAATCTCTGAAAAATACTTATAAGAAAGTAAAGTAATGAAAATGCATTCGAAGAATTAAAATAAAATAATATAAAAGAAAGAAATTTTGCGGGTCCTCACACGAAGACGTGGAGAACTTGTCTGTAGATGAAAGAGACCAAACCATATCATCATTAGCGTGCAAGGAGGGAGGAGAAATTTGTGAAACCTGACTGACCACAACCGAATGCAGCGACTGGTTTAATAGATTTTGATCCCAAACTCCATCTCAAACAAAGTCTATTACCCGATGATCTGCAATTATTGATGCAGTATTATATAAGGGACCTGTATGATCCCAATTATCAAACCAGAAATTAGCCAAGCCATCTTTCAAAATCCAAAAAATAGCCCCCTCAGCTAAATCTCGGACCTCTATCATTCATTTCCAATTTAAAGAACTGTTCAAAGAAAATCCACCAATTTCCAATTAATATCTGTGGAACTAAGCATTCAAACTCTTTTCTGTGAACATTTTCATTCCTTTTCACCAAAAGAGGGGGGAATAAAAAAGACATGTATGAAGTCAAGTGGTTTGGCCAATATAGTGATCTGAATTATACTCATAACGTAAATGAAATAAGCTATGCAAGTTCACTGATTATTAACAGGTAATTAAACAAAATGACTTTAAATTAGTGTTCAGATTTTTTTTAAAGCACGTTTATTGCACGTAGTAGAAATATTCCATAGCTTCCATTTTACAAAGAACAATATTTTAAATAAGAAACTATTTAAATACCTAATGCTTTTCCCAGATGAAACAAGCATGAACAACAGCATTAATACTTTAAAACTTGGTGACGGGTTTTTGTTATAAGTACAAGTTTAAATCCAATTTATACCTGTTTTGACTGCAAGTATACAGGTCAACTAGTAGTTTAGGACATATATCGGGTCGATCCCATGAGAAAGATTGGACAATTATCGGCACTACTAAAACTTCTCTATTATTTAGACGATCAATGAATTAAAAGAATTAAAAGAAATAAAACTATGCTAAACTTATGCAAGATAATAACAAATGAAAACTCCTTAGGTTGTGGTATTCCTAACTATTCATGCAAGTGCTATCTTTGGATAATTGAGTAATACTATCTTGGCTAGTTATGGCATAATTTCCTTATGCATGTGAAACCTACTTTCGTAGTGAATCAACTATACTTATAACTAATCCATACTTACTCTCGTGGTTATGAAATTAGTTACAAGTTTATTTCTTCTATGAAATTACATGAAATGAATCATTGAAGCCACAAAGGTGCACCTCTACTCTCGTGAGTGTACTCCTTAGGTTTAGCACTTCTTGAACTAGTGTTAAATCTCAATTTTCATTGAAGAAACAACACCTTTAGATAATCACAATTAATGGTACCAAATTAATCATGATTTAAAGAGCTAAAGTGCTAAATAACTTGTTCAAAATAATAGCATCAAATAGCCAAATACGAAACACTAACAATCATAGAAAGTTCAACCAAACCCAAGGCATAAACTTTAGAAACACATAATAACATATAAATCCATAATTTGTATATTAACTAAACTTAGAATCAAGTACAAAAGATAAAAAATTGGAATGAAATGTAACCCTTGTCACATGAGTTCATCTCCTTGCCTTCTTTATCCTCCAACCTCTTCTTCATCTAGCTAATAAACAAGAAGGATGAACTAACTAACTAAACTATCATATACTATACTAAACTAACACTAAGAAAATGTAAGAACTACATTTTTGGTAGTATTCTTGCACTCTCCAAGTTCTCCCTAATTTTGAAAGTCCATGGCTATATATAGAGAACTCTAGTCAAGAATTAAGGCTTCAAATATCACTTTTACAGCTGCAAAGTTGGTGTCACACGTCCATCAATAGTTGTGAATTATTGGAGGAGGAAACAAGTTGTGCAAGTAGAGAGCAGTCATTTCTGACCAGAATTCGGCCAAAAATCCGGCCAGAATTCGGCCGGATTGCTCCCCTGCCTTTCTTTGCAATTTCTATCCAGTCTTCAATGTTGCTCCACTTCTGCCTCAACTTTAACGGAACTTTTCTTGATGATGGAAGCTGAATTAACTCTTGACCAAAACATGAAACTTGTAACCCTTTGAGTTAGCTTTTCAATGCAACAAAAATCACCTCATTTGGGTTTGTATAGGCTGATAAATGACAAAAATACCCTTGACTGCTCATTGCCTTGTTTCAGCTTCGACCAATAGAAATTGTCTACTGTAATTCGACTTTTTGACCTACAAAACCTTCAAACTGGATTTTGAAATCTTTACATGAATTGTAGATCTATCTCTTATTTTCAAAATGGTTTAAGAATCATCTCAATCCGATAATTGTAACTCAAGTTATAGCCAAAATACGAAGATGTGTCAAAGCTGTCAACTTGCTTTTTCATCCAAATGAAGTATATTTCCAACTCCTATACAAATTATGGACAAAATTCAAGTAAAAAGTGACAAAAATCTCATTTAATCACTTAAAAATATTTTACACTAATTATAGCCAAAATGATCCATTTTCTTCCTACAATATTGTCAAAGTGACTAAAAATAATATAAAATATCGTACAAATATAGCGTAAATTAGTCACTTGTCACTTGGTTCAAGAGATTTTGTACATTTTTGTTATATCTCATCAGAGAATTTCATAGTATTCAGCTACTAACAATTAACAATAAAATTCAGGTGAATTTCGAATCCAAATTGTACTTCATAGTGCAAATAAATTGGCAGCTCATGATTTCTTTTATGAGCAATCTATGGAAACTTCATATCCCCATGCAGGAATGGTTCCTGTTCTGGGTTGAACTTTTACCTGGAGTCTGAAGTCTTGCACCCACTGCAAGTACTCAACCTGCTGTGAGAGCTGGTCCTGTTTATGGAATAACTCAGTTGTCTTCTTCAATACCCAGCATATAAGGACAGTATCTATCTATCTATTCCACCTGCCGCTGGTCCTTCAGGTAGCATCCATAAGGAGCATGCAGTTTCAGAAAGTCTTGGCCAACCTGAATGCCAGTATTATATGAAAACTGGGTACTATAAATTTTGGCCTTTCTGTAGATATCATCACCAACCTGAATGGAGTGCACAAAAGGCAAATCTTGTCCTTAGCCCCAGGGGTCTACCTCTCCGTCCGGGTGTTGGCTGTTTGTCATCACTATTTACAAAATGAAGTATGCAAATTTGGGTGTTCAGGCATGTTTGACCACCCAATGGGGTCTCTAAGCTATAGTCCATCTGCATCTTCTCTTGCCGATGTGCCTGTTGCTCCTTACGCTGTTGGATCTTCAATGGGTACTCTGGCTCCATCATCCTCCTCATTGGACTTGAGGCCTAAACTTATTTTGTCATCCAGTAAGGATGCCTTCTCTAGTTGAATGTCTTCTGTGAGGGTTCCAGTGGTTCTGTTAGTTCATTGTTTTCGAAGAGCAGTATACTCCCTCACCCAAAGGCTTTGCAGCCTCGACAGGGAATCTCTACTTCATGTGGTAGCAGTAGTACAGTACATGGAAGTGAGGCTCGAACATCAAGCTGAGCAAAGTGAAGCTAAGCCATTACAATCCTTTTGTGAATAACTCTTATCGACCCAGTGATATATTTTTTTATGCAAATCACTATTTTCAGCACAATATTCAGCACAATTTTATTTTTGTGAACTATTACCAAGTTTAATTTCAAAATTAAGCAAATAAAAATTACAGCATAGAAGCAATATCACGTGCGACACACGTGATCTTAAACTAGTATATTATAGTTAATTTTGTTATTGCAATTAAATATCTTACCCAAAAAGGAATTACAAAGAAATAGTATTCTATTTTCTTCGTAATTAGCTACTATTTTCTTTGTAATTAGCTACTTTTTTCATGAACATTGATCTTCAAATGGAGTATTGAATGCTTTTACTTAGGAAATCCGGGAGAGACAGAAATGGTGAAATGCTTGCTTTTATTAATTATTCTTCTGTTGATTCATCAAATGGCATTTGAAGTTCAAATCAATGGTTTTAGAAAAAAAAGATGTATCACATGCTCAGATGTGATGAAAGTGTTTGCACTGTTATATCTTAGCAAGAATGAATCAAGAAAATCAGAAAATCCAATCATTGGTTGCCTCTTGCAAATAACATCCTTGACCATTTTGTGAAACATATATCCATAATAACCGCAATGAGCAACACTCATTGAATAATTTTCCTTCATCCCAAAAGTAATTTTAGTCTCTTACCTACCAAAGTAATGTCCTCTAATACCTTTTTAGGAATTTTAACTAGGAGTCATGGACCCATCTGATGCCTCATAATTGAAGGGTAAAATTAGCAGACCATTCATGTCGTTGATCCCAAATAATTCAAGGTGTCGTATGCTTGAAATCAATTCAAAGAGTCCATGTGAATGAATTAAATGCTGCCCCATTTGTTTTAACTTCCAGCCTTATCAACAATACAAAGACAAAATCCAATGCATTCATCAAATACAACCAATTCAAGTTTTCAGTTCAATAAAAAAAAAGATCAAAAAGGAATACTAAGGGAAAAAGGAAAAGAAAGAAGACATGGATGAACGTAGTTGCCTAAAACATGTTGAAAATCAAATAACAAATTCACAAGAATTTGCTGTATAGAATTTCTCATTTTTGGAAGGTAAATTCTACATGCTATTTTCCTAAGACATAGTTTAATTTATTGAGTTATGTAAAAGAATTCATGTGACCAATTTTCATCATATCATGTATGGTTTCTTGTAGAACTATAATCAAGTTAATTTTAAATATAAGCTATTAAAAATTATAGCATAGAGGTGATATCACGTGCGACTCATGTGATCTTAAACTAGTGTACTAGGATTAATTTTGTAATTGCAATTAAATATCATATCCAAAAAGGAATTACAAAGAAAATAGTAAAGAAATAAGTACAAATCATTTTGGTTCATCTCAATAACTGCAATGAGCAACACTATTGAATAACTTGGCCGTCATCCCAAAAGCTTTTGAATAACTTTGCCGTCATCCCAAAATAGTAAAGAAACAAGTACAAATCATTTTGGTTCTTTGTTCTTCATGAAATCTAAAGATAATCCACTTAAGTGTATCTCTATTTTCATGAGTCTACTCCTTAAATTCCATTTATATTGATCCATCATTATTACCAATTTTTTTATTGAATAATAACAACTAAAAGCTTGTTATTGGTGATCAAGCAACAATAAGTGATAAGCATGCATAAATGAACAATTTAATACAAGATGTAACACGTGTAAATCATATTTACTTCATATCAAGTAGCCATAAGCTTCATCCACTCCATAAATCTAGAAATTTAGTTACTCATATGATATATGACAAGAAAGTACATAGTTTCATTGCATGAACACATATTGAATCACAGGTAAAAAAGATAGATAAAGAAAGCATAGTCAAAATGATAAACAAGCTCCCAATGATCTTCTATTTCTTCAACAAAATAAGTTGTACAATGAAGTCTCCAATTGTTCTCACAATTGTTTTATTAGAGAGAACAAGAAAAGACGTTCCCAAGCTCTCTCTAGCTAAAATTTCGTATTCACCACCCTAATGACGAAAAATCTCCCTTCTCTAATGATTCTTACACCAATAATGTTAAGAGAGTCAAAAAGTTTTTAATGACAAGAAATAAAGCTCCATTTCTATTCCCAACTGAATCTTGAGCATGTGCAACCAAAATTCTTGTTTGGAACTGAGTTGGAAAGTGGTGTGGAGTATTCAAAGCTTTTACTTGGGAAATCCGAGAGAGACAGAAAGGGTGAAATGCTTGCTTTTAGTAATTATTCTTCTGTTGATTCATCAAATGGCATTTGAAGTTCAAATCAATGGTTTTAGAAAAGAAAAGATGTATCACATGCTCAAAGATGATGAAAGTGTTTGCACTGTTATATCTTAGCAAGGATGAATCAAGAAAATCAGCAAATCCAATCCTTGATTACCTTTCGCAAACAACACCCTTGATCATTTTATGAAACATATATCCACAATAACCGCAATGAGCAACACTCATTGAATAATTTACCTTCATCCCAAAAGTAATTTTAGTCTCTCACCCACCAAATGTGCTCGATTTTTGTCCTCTGACACCTTTTTAGTAATTTTAACTAGGAGTCATGGACCCATTTGATGCCTCGTAATTGAAGGGTAAAATTAGCAGACCATTCTTGTTGTTGACCCCAAATAATTCAGGGCGTCGTATGCTTGAAATCAATTCAAAGAATCCATGTGAATAAATTAAATGCTGCCCTATTTGATTTAACTTCCAGCCTTATGAACAATACAAAGACAAAATCCTATGCATTCATCAAATGCAACCAATTCAAGTTTTCAGTTCAATAAAAAAAATGATCAAAAAGGAATACTAAGGGAAAAAGGAAAAGAAAGAAGACATGGATGAACATAATTGCCTAAAACATGTTGAAAATCAAATAACAAATTCACAAGAATTTGCTGTATAGAATTTCTTACTTTTGGAATGTAAATTCTATACGCTATTTTCCTAAGACATAGTTTAATTTATGGAGTTATGTAAAAGAATTCATGTGACTAATTTTCATCATATCATGTATGGTTTCTTGTAGAACTATAATCAAGTTAATTTTAATATAAGCTATTAAAAATTATAGCCTAGAGGTGATATCACGTGCGACTCGCGTGATCTTAAACTAGTATATTATGATTAATTTGTAATTGCAATTAAATATCGTACCAAAAAAGAATTACAAAGAAAATAGTAAAGAAACAAGTACAAATCATTTTGGTTCATCTCAATAACTGCAATGAGCAACACTCTTGAATAATTTTCCTTCATCCCAAAAGTACAATACTCCAGCAATTTTTCTTGCCGGTTGATTACAATAATTTAATTTTGAAAATTAAGCAATAGTCATTAATTACAAGTGTGACTAATTATGTTTGTTGTAAGTTCAAAATTAGTCATGAGAAATCACCTTGGAGGCATGACATGAAGCGCACAGGTAATGCCTCTATCAAACCAGTCTCGAGAAGTTCTCTCAGTTTAGTTGGCATCCTCTTTAGCTCAACCTTCCTTCACATTTTCGTTTCCAGCTAGAATGAAAAAGAAAGAAAAACTACCATTAGTCCTGCACTTCTTCATCATGCAAAATGAGTAAATTACCTGAAATAAGTCTTCGCATAAAAATCTTCAATGTAGATTGCTTCCATTTCATCTCCACCTCTGAAGGTCTTTGTTTTGTTCTCTCTTTTTTTTCTTTTTTTTTTCGTCAAACTTCATTTTTCAACTCTTTCTTCTTTCTTTCTTTCTTTCTTTCAAGTTTTCAACCCCTCTCTCTCTCTCTCTCTCTCTCTCTCTCTCTCTCAAACACATAGTGCATGCACGCAGAAGGCAGAACACACACACTCAACAATTCAAAAGTGGAAAACTCAACAATGCTTCCAAAAAACCAGAACCCATGTTTGCTGTCCTCCCCAAAGAGCCATGCCACCTATGGTTCGCCATATCCACCGATTCCAAGTTGACTCGCTCGAGTCATAACCAAAACGGAAGCTACCAGTACAATACCGACACCCAAGTCGCCATTTGACTGGTATCGGAGTTGACTCGGGTTGATTCGGCTGGTACTAACCGAGTCAACTTAAATCGACAAGAAATCGGCAAAACTCATTGAGTATGACCGAGTCAAATCGCGAGTCAAATAACCAAAGTCCTAAGTGTCAGACAACAAATAAATCAACCACAAGCAAAGTCAAAAAACAATCGAGTAGTATAGACATAAATAGGGAAGAGAGTTTAGTTTCGAGATTCAACAAATTCTCCCTCCCTAACTACTAAAGAAGCGAGTATTCTGAACAAATGTTTCATCACCTAGACTTCAGAGAATGCCAACTCCGGTTGATAATCAAGTTTTCTCGTCAACCTCCACTGATAGATCCAAGATCCTTTCGTACTTGAGGCCATTTTGTAAAAAATTTTCTAGTTCTTGGATCCGTCTTGCAAGTGCTGCTACTCAGGCTCGGATTTGCAGTGAATCACTTCTAAAGCACTGCAATGGTGAACACCCACAAATAGAGTGGGAAAGTGGGTTTTGAGGAGGATAATAAATGGATGGAAAAGTAGACTTAGGGATGCAAGAAAAGAAGAGATGCGGATCAATTGGAGAAGATGAGAACCCTTTTCGAATGGAAAGGAAAACGAGGATGTTTTTATGTGGGGATTGGTTTTAGGCTTAATTACAAAGTACCCCCTGTAATTATGAATCAATAGTAAATTTCCCCTATATTTACAAAAAAATTTGCTTTTAATACTATAAATCAATAATTAGACTAGCATCACTTTCTTTAAATACTTACCTACTATTTATGTTAACATAGGTTTTTATCAAATTTAATTTGATAGTTGTATTGGTTATAGAATTTGTTATTTTTAGTTATTTTTTAAATTTTTTAAAAAGCTTTATATGCTCTAAGTTGCGTATTGACGGGTTATTGATATAAGTACAAGTTTTATTCCAAAATATACTCGTTTTGCTGCAAGTATATAGATCAACTAGTAGTTTAGGGTATAAATCGGATCGATCACATAGGGAGCAACTTCTATAAGTATTAGGTCCCTAACTTGCTCTATTATTTAGACGACTATCAATAGAGGCAAAGAAAATCTCAATGACAACTAACTAACTATTATAACTAAATTACTTGCAAGAAACAATGGAGAAAAGTCACTAAACACTTAGATCTAGGGGAATAGAGTCCATTTATGGCATCAAAGATTAAACTAAATAGATTTACCTCCTGTTACTACTCTTGTTTAACTAGGGATTCATTTCCATATTTACCAAAACTCATTCTCATGATGTAGTGGTTTAGAATAGTCTAATTTTCCCTATTCTCATAGTGAATAACTAGATCTATTCTTTGTTCTTCATGAAATATAAAGATAATCCATTTAAGTATACCTCTATTCTCATGAGTCTACTCCTTAAACTCCATTTATGTTGATCCATCATTATTACTAATTTTTATTGAATAATAACAACTAAAAACTTGTTATTGGTGATCAAGCAACAATAAGTGATAAGCATGCATAAATGAACAATTTAATACAAGATGTAGCACGTGAAAATCATATTCACTTCATATCAAGTAGCCATAAGCTTCATCTACTCCTTAAATTTAGAAATTTAGTTACTCATATGATATATGACAAGAAAGTACATAGCTTCATTGCATGAACACATATTGCATCACAAGTAAAAACATAGATAAAGAAAGCTTAGCCAAAATGATGAACAAGCTCCCAATAATATTCTATTTCTTCAATACTTTGAGTTGTACAATAAAGCCTCCAATTGTTCTCACAATTCTCTTATCAGAGAGAACAAGAAAAGACTCTCCCAAGCTCTCTCTAGCTAAAATTTCGTATTCACCACCCTAATGACTAAAAATCTCCTATCTCTAATGATTCTTACACCAATAATTTTAAGAGAGTCAAAAAGTTTTTAACGACAAAACATAAAGCTCATTTTCTATTCCCAAATGACTCTTGACCATGTGCAACCGAAATTCTTGTCTAGAACTGAGCTAGAAAGTAGTGTGAAAATACAGCAAGTGGTAGAGCAAATTGTAGAGTTTCAGAGCAGAATACACGACCTTAGAATATGCGACCTCAACCCACGTATTCAAGGGTCGCGTATCATCCTTGTTTACGTTTTCTTGCTTCTTCCTTGCTCCAGTTCATCTCTAATACCTCATGCAAGATGTTCATGTTGTTTTTCATGCATTCCACTATTGATCCTCACAATTGATGCTCTTCTACTTTCCACATTTGCCATTGAATCAATCGCTAAAGACTTTGAATCGGATCCATCTTGAACCAACGTTGAGAGTTCACCTCAATTCCTACAAATATGACCAACTTTTGCACATTAACTCGCTCAAATAAAATTCACAAAATTTAGAAACTTAAGGACCAAGTTACATCTTAAATCATCCAAATTCGTACCAAAAATACACATAAATGCTACTAATAACTATGTATAACATGCACTTATCCCGTATCACCCGATATTTAACCGATATGCCACAACGGATGTGGAACAATTGTGATCGTGACACGAACCATGATCCCACCAATAGTTCAAGCAGCAACACCAGCAGCAATGAACTTCACCACCATAGCCAACTCCATCCGCCACCCATCCCACCACCTCAGGCTCCCGTGGCCATCACCAAATCTAAACCAAACAACCCGTACCCGACTACCCACATTCAAGCTGATACCCCCTCCTTCAAACAAGTCGTCCAAATACTCACCGGATCTTCCAAGATAGCCAATTCAAAGATAGAAAACTCAACAAGGCTTCAAGTAATATCTACAATTGGCGATTTGGGAAGAATGGAAGGGGTCGTATAATTTCAGAATTCCATCTCAATTTTCTTACATTGGCTATTTTCTCGTTAGTTTACAATTTCTTAAAGAACCACCCTGCCATGCTGAGTTAGCACGGCAGAGGACAAAATTTTAAAAAAAAAGAAAAAGCAAGACTTAGGCCTTTTGTTTTTTGAAATGCACGGCACGGTAAATGGTCGGTGTGGTAAAAACAAAAAAAAAAAGGCTCAAGGCATGTGTTTGTAGATTTGAGGTAATATAGATGTTTTTCACAATTACTACTAAATCTTTTACCAAATTCACATGGAATTACAAAGAAAAACAATAAAGAAACCAATAAGAACCACTTTTTTACACTAAAATTAGAAGGGAGTAGAGAAGGAAAATTTTCATTAGCAGTTCAAGTATGTAATGGTGTCATTATTATTGGCAACCTTATTTTAAGGAAAAATTATCATTTTGTTTTCAATATTTGGCCAATATTTTCCATTATATGTTACTACCTATCAATTTAGTTCCTTATCATCACCAAAAATAAATAAATAAATAAAAGACCAACCTAAGACATTCAAATTATGGGGAGCCAGCAAAGGACTCACTTGAATCGCAGGCACACTTTATGGTTCCAAATCCAATGATAAGGAACTTTACTTTCCCATTCAGGATAGCTTATGAAAAACCAATTCCAGGAATGCAAAGTCAGTCATTTTTTCTAATATAACATTTTCATCTCGAGCAGCTGAATTTGTATCTCCATGAAATGAACCCACTGGACAAAGTTTACTGTCTTGATGGTAATATTTTTTGTCATACATACATTGATCCACACATTAAAATAAGGGCCTATATTAGTTTTGAGAAATTTTAAGAGACCAATTGATTTAGATCCCAAATATAAGGACGAAAGTGGTAAATTTTTTTGGCGTTTCATTTGCAAATTTAATATGCACATAGTATGTACTTGACTCTACCATTGTCTCTGTATAAGTTTTCATTTAGTGCCCATTTTTAAGAAAAATTAATGGACTGAATTGGAATGTTTTCATTTAGTTTGTCATGATAACTATAGGACCAAATTGGACAATATCACAAAGAAAAGAACCGCCAAAGCAAATTGTAAATTGAGAACAATCTTATAACCGGAAAAGAAGGAACTCATAAAGCGCCAAAAAAGAGAGAGCAGATGAGGAAAGCAAGAAGCTTTTATTTTTATTGGCACTTAAATAATAGAACTGCTTTAATGGACCATGATCAAATGCTAAATCATAAAGTAATATTCCACTTTACACCCTTCAATTATACCTGAATTTGTACTTTGGTTCCAAAAATTTAAAGTTAAACATTTTAGTCCCTAAACTATAAATTATGCCCTATTTGGCCCTTAAAGAATAAAATGTGTCCCATTATAGAACCTAACATATAAAATTTGTGCCCACTTAAATATAACATCTAGCACACTTCTATCAATAATTTTACTTAAATGGGCTACATTCTATATCTTAGGAACTAGAGTGTCTCGATATGAAGATTAGGGACTAAAGTAAAATTCAAATATAGTTAAAGGGTAAAAAGTGGAATCAACCAAGGAAATTATCTCAATCTTTCAACATAATCAAGTTACATATAATCTCTTTCACTTTTACTAAAGGTAGGTTTAATAACTTCCTTTCTCAAACACATAGTAACTACCCAAAATGAGGGAACGTTGTAAACCTCTTGGGTCTTATTTGCAAATTTATCTTGCATGTGATATTCATGTGACCTTTCTTTTAATATCTTTCTACGTTTCTCAACTCATAATCAAAACTCTTACTTGAGTCCTATTGCGGTCATCACAAAAGTGTATTCAATAACATTTAATTATTCCACTTATATTTATTTGATATTTCCATAATACTTATTTCAGCGAAAAACAAAATTTAGTTAAATATTTCATCCGAGCTTTATTTCACTATGGAAGTGAATTTAAGAGGAGTTTCAAAAGATTACCCTCAGTCACGAATTTTATGCATTGGCAATCCCTCAATCAAATCTCAAGAAGGTCCTTTAGTTTAATTTTATTATGCATAGCTCTAGGCTCAAGTTATTGTAATTAAAGAGAGTTTACATCTAGCTGCTGCCTACTGTCTAGACCATACAGATTTTAACCTGTGGAACATAAAATCTCTATCGAACCTTTCTTTTGCGTGCTCACTTCCAACTTGGACGAAGTAGGCAAGAAATTGTGCATCACTATTCTCTACACCTTTGGTCCTTCACTGGTTCTTTGCCTCCAACTTTTAGCAACTCCATAGTCTACACAGCCTGCACTTCTGCTCCATGCAAAATGAGTAAATCACCTGAAATGAGTCTTAGCATAGAAATCTTATTTCCCCAAACACCGATAGCTTCTTCAATGTAGGATGCTGCCATTTAATCTCCATCTCTTGAAGGTCATTTTGCTTTGTTTCATTTTCTTTCCTTTATTCCTTTTTTTGTTACACTCCAGCTTGAACTTAATTTTTATGAAGTTCATGTAAAATTTAGGGAAAATTGTACCAATTGTCCCTCGCATATTACGTAAGAGAAAATTTAGAAAATTGAAAATGAGTGATTTTAGTCTCTCATCTACCAAATGTGCTCGTTTTTTGTCCTATGACGTCTTTTTAATAATTTTAACTACAAGAAGGCATGGACCCATCACATACATCATAATTGAAGGGTAAAATTGGCAAACCATTTATGCCGTTGACGCCAAATAATTCAGGGTGTTTTATACTTGAAATCAATTCATAGAGTCTACGTGAATGAATAAAATGCTGCCCCATTTGGTTTAACTTCCAGCCTTAAGAACAATACAAAGACAAAATCCTATGCATTCATCAAATGCAACCTATTCAAGTTTCAGTTCAATAAAAAAAATGATAAAAAAGGAATACTAAGGGAAAAAGGGAAAAAAAGAAGACATGGATGAACATAATTACCTAAAACATGTTGAAAATCAAATAACAAATTCACAAGAATTTGCTGTATAGAATTTCTTAGTTTTGGAATGTAAATTCTATATGCTATTTTTCTAAGACATAGTTTAATTTATTGAGATATGTAAAAGAATTCGCGTGACTAATTTTGATCATATCATCTATGGTTTCTTGTAGAACTATAATCAAGTTTAACATTAAAAATAAGCAATTAAAAATTATAGCATAGAGGTGATATCACGTGCAACTCACGTGATCTTAAACTAGTATATTATGATTAATTTTATAATCGTAATTAAATATCTTACCCAAAGGAATTACAAAGAAAATAGTAAAGAAACGTATAATAGGTACCCGCCCCCAAAAACCCCATGCAGAGTTCATTGGTAGTTCAAAGTGAATATTAATTTGAAAACAAGCAACTTTGGATAATACTGCAAAAAGGTCATGCCGCGCGCGATGATCAGGAGATGCTTATGAAGTATATCTCAGGAGATACTATATGTTTGTTTTAGTTACTTGTAAACCTTTTTAGCAAAATCACATGGAATTACCATATTTAACATGGGCAGAGTAGGCTTAATTTCATCTCCTTCCACCAAGAAAATGCAAGTTCAGGGGATAACACTATTTCCACCTTGAACAATTTCTGTTTCTTTAAAGGTGGGCAGTTTGTGGATTTTCATCATTGCAAAGGGATATTAGATCTCGTGATTGATCAAAAGGTGATGGTCACAAACACTTTCCCTTGTATAACCCCACTACCGCTGAGCAAAGTTATAATCCAAGGCTCCATCCAACGGAAGGGACTCACTTGGTGGCTCTAAACATTGTTTTTGATCCGTAAAATCTCATCACTACAAACTCTTCCGTGATGGTCGTAATGTTACATGGCAAGTTATGAACTGAAGCAAGGCTTAATTGATTCTTTTTTCCAGACATCACAAAAGGCATGATACACCACATCCCAATTTGACTCCACCAAAGTTCAACAAGGAATTGAAAAAATTCTAGTGAAGTTCACAATGCTTGCAAACTCAAAATTAGTCTCAAGAAGCTCTTTCAATTTAGTTGGCATCTTCTTTAGCTCAACCTTCTTCCACATTTTTGTTTCCAGCTTGGACCAAGGAGACAAAAACTACCTATAGTCCTGCATTTCTTCTCCATGCAAAACGAGCAAATTACCTGAAATGAGTCATAGCATAGAAATATCCAATGTAGATTACGGCCATTTAATCTCCACCTATTGAAGGTCATTTTGTTTTGTTTTGTTCTCTCTCCTTTTTTCCTTTTTTTCTCACACTTCAGCTTGAACTTAATCTTTTTGAAGTTCGTTTACAATGTCATTTGTCAATTCTTTAGTAAGCTATATCCGGAACTTTGTACGCAACAATTCTTTTCAACTTTTAGTTAAATTGTTTTTGTAACTTCCTCAAGTAGATGCATTTGTACTTGCTTTGGTGGCACTGTTCAAATTGCATTGAAATTTTTTCACCCACACAATGTCAAAGTTTCAACTTTTGGACTACAAAATCGATATGAAATTTTCCTGAGATATATTTTAATTCATTAAGTGATGTAAAGATTTCGTGTCACTGATTTTGATCATATCATGCGTGATTTCTTGTTGAACTATTATCAAGTTTAATTTTAAAATTAAGCAATTAAAAATTACTGCATAGAGGCAATATCACGGGCGACGCACGTGATCTTAAACTAGTATATTATAGTTAATTTTGTAATTGCAATTAAATATCTTACTCAAAAAGGAATCACAAAGAAAATAGTATTCTATTTTCTTTGTAATTAGCTCCTTTTTCATGAACATTGATCTTCAAATGGAGTATTGAAAGCTTTTACTTGGAAAATCCGAGAGAGACAGAAAGGGTGCAATGCTTGCTTTTAGTAATTATTCTTCTATTGATTCATCAAATGGCATTTGAAGTTCAAATCAATGGTTTTAGAAAAGAAAAGATGTATCACATGCTCAGAGATGATGAAAGTGTTTGCACTGTTATATCTTAGCAAGGATGAATCAAGAAAATCAGCAAATCCAATCCTTGATTACCTCTCGCAAACAACACCCTTGATCATTTTATGAAACATATATCCACAATAACCGCAATGAGCAACAATCATGAATAATTTTCCTTCATCCCAAAAGTAATTTTAGTCACTCACCCATCAAATGTGCTCGATTTTTGTCCTCTAACTCCTTTTTAGTAATTTTAACTAGAAAGAGTCATGGACCCATCAGATGCCTCATAATTGAAGGGTAAAATTGGCAGACCATTCATGTCGTTGATCCCAAATAATTCAAGGTCCCGTATGCTTGAAATCAATTCAAAGAGTCCATGTGAATGAATTAAATGCTGCCCCATTTGGTTTAACTTCCAGCCTTATGAACAATACAAAGACAAAATCCTTTGTATTCATCAAATGCAACCAATTCAAGTTTTCAATTCAATAAAAAAAAAAGAACAAAAAGGAAAACTAAGGGGAAAAGGAAGAGAAAGAAGACATGGATGAACATAATTGCCTAAAACATGTTGAAAATCAAATAACAAATTCACAAGAATTTGCTGTATAGAATTTCTTACTTTTGGAATGTAAATTATATATGCTATTTTCCTAAGACATAGTTTAATTTATTGAGTTATGTAAAAGAATTCATGTGACCAATTTTCATCTTATCATGTATGGTTTCTTGTAGAACTATAATCAAGTTAATTTTAAATATAAACTATTAAACATTATAGCATAGAGGTGATATCACGTGCGACTCACGTGATCTTAAACTAGTATATTATGATTAATTTTGTAATTGCAATTAAATATCATACCCGAAAAGGAATTACAAAGAAAATAGTAAAGAAACAAGTACAAATCATTTTGGTTCATCTCAATAACTATAATGAGCAACACTATTGAATAACCTTGCTGTCATCCCAAAAGTACAATACTCGAGCAACTTCTCTTGCCAGTTGATTACAATAATTTAATTTTGGGAATTAAGCAAAAGTCCTCAATTACAAGTGTGACTAATTATGTTTGTTGTATGTTCAAAATTAGTCATGAGAATCACCCTCGAGGCATGAAATGAAGCCCACAGGTAATGCCTCTATCAAACCAGTCTCAAGAAGCTCTCTCAGTTTAGTTGGCATCTTCTTCAGCTAAACCTTCTTTCACATTTTCATTATCAACTCAACCTCGAGGCATGAAATGAAGCCAACAAGTTCTTTCAGTTTAGTTGGTATCTTCTTTAGCTCAACCTTCTTTCACATTTTCGTTTCCAGCTTGGACAAAGAAGACAGAAAAACTACCTTTAGTCCTGCACTTCTTCACCATGCAAAACGAGTAAATTACCTGAAATAAGTCTTTGCTTAAAAATCTTCTATATAGATTGCTTCCATTTAATCTCCACTTCTTGAAGGTCATTTTGCTTTGTTTTGTTCTCTCTCCCTTTTCTCTTTTTTCTTTTTTTTGTCACACTTCATTTTTGAACTCTTTCTTCTTTCTTTCTTTCTTTCAAGTTTTCAACCTTCTCTCTCTCTCTTTTTTTTGTCACACTTCATTTTTGAACTCTTTCTTCTTTCTTTCTTTCTTTCAAGTTTTCAACCTTCTCTCTCTCTCTCTCTCTCTCTCTCTCTCTCTCTCTCTCTCTCAAACACATAGTGCACGCACGCAGAAGGCAGTACACACACACTCAGCAATTCAAAAGTGGAAAACTGAACAACGCTTCGAGAAAACCAGAACCCATGTTTGCTTTCCTCCCCAAAGAGCTATGCCACCCATGATTCGCCATATCAGCCGATTCCAATTTGACCGGGATCGGAGTTGACTCGGGTTGGCTCGGCTAGTATTGACCGAGTCAACTTAAATCGACAAGAAATCGACAAAACTCGTTGAGTTTGACTGAATCAAATTGCAAGTAAAATAACCAAAGTCCTGAGTGTCAGACAACTAACAAATCAACCACAAGCAAAGTCTAAAAACAATCGAGTAGCATAGACATAGATAGGGAAGAGAGTTTAGCTTCGAGATTCAACAAATTCTCCCTCCTTAACTGCTAAAGAAGTGAGTATTCTGAACAAATATTTCATCACCTGGACTTTAGAGAATGCCAACTCAGGCGGATAATCAACTTTTCTCGTCAATCTCTACTGATAGATCCAAGATCCTTTCGTACTTGAGGCCATTTTAAAAAAAAAATTCTGGTTCTCAGATCCATCTTACAAGTGCTACTACTCGGGCTCGGATTTGCAGTGAATCAACTTCTAAAGCACTGCAATGGTGAACTCCCACAAATAGAGTGGGAAAGTGGGTTATAAGGAGGATAATAAATGGATGGAAAAGTAGAGCTAGGGATGCAAGAAAAGAAGAAATGCGGATCAATTGGAGAAGTTGAGAACCTTTTTTCGGATGGAAAGGAAGACGAGGATGTTTTTATGTGGGGATTGGTTTTTGCCTTAATTATAAAGTGCCCCTGTAATTATGAATCACTAGCAAATTTCCCCTATATTTACAAAAAAAAATTTGCTTTTAATACTATAAATCAGTAATTAGAGCAGCGTCACTTTCTTTAAACACTTACCTAGTATTTATGTTAACATAGGTTTTTATCAAATTTAATTTGATAGTTGTACTGGTTATAGTATTTTTTATTTTTAGTAATTTTTCTATTTTTTTTAAAAAAGTTTTATATGCTCTAACTTGCGTATTGATGGGTTATTGATATAAGTACAAGTTTAATTCCAAAATATACCCATTTTACTGCAAGTTTACAGATCAACTAGTAGTTTAGGGTATAAATCGAGTCGATTCCCAGGGAGCAATTTCTACAAGTACCAGATCCTTAATTTGCTCTATTATTTAAACAACTATCAATAGAGGCAAAGACAATCTCAATGACAACTAACTAACTGTTCTAACTAAATTACTTGCAAGAAACAATAGAGAAAAGTCACAAAACACTTGGATCTAGGGAAATAGAGTCCACCTATGACATTAAATATACAAATAAATAGATTTACCTCTTGTTACTATTCTTGTTTAACTAGGGATTCATTTCCATATTTACCAAAACTCATTCTCATGATGTAGTGGTTTAGAATAGTTTAGTTTTCTCTATTCTCATAGTGAATAACTAGATCTACTCTTTATTCTTCATGAAATGTAAAGATAGTCTACTTAAATGTACCTCTATTCCCATGAGTTTACTCCTTAAACTCCATTTATGTTGATCCATCATTATTAGCAATTTTCATTGAATAATAACAACTAAAAGCTTGTTATTGGTGATCAAGCAACAATAAGTGATAAGCATGTATAAATGAACAATTTAATACAAGATGTAATACGTGTAAAACATATTCACTTCATATCAAGTAGTCATAAGTTTCATCTACTCCCTAAATCTAGAAATTTAGCTACTCATATGATATATGACAAGAAAGTACATAGATTCATTGCATGAACACATATTGAATCACAAGTAAAAAGATAGATAAATAAAGTTTAGCCAAAATAATGAACAAATTTCCAATGATCTTCTATTTCTTCAATAAAATGAGTTGTACAATGAAGTCTCCATTTGTTCTCACAATTCTCTCGTTAGAGAGAACAAGAAAAGACTCTCCCAAACTCTCTCTAGCTAAAATTTCGTATTCACCACCCTACTGACTAAAAATCTCCCTTCTTTAATGATTCTTACACCAATAATATTAAGATAGTCAAAAAGTTTATAATGACAAGACATAAAGCTCCTTTTATATTCCCAAATGACTCTTAAGCATGTGCAATCAAAATTCTTATTTGGAATTGAGATGGAAAGTAGTGTGAAAACAGAGTAAGTGGCGGAGCAAGTTACAGAGTTTTAGAGCGGAATACACGACCATAGAATACGCGACATCAGCTCGCATATTCAAGGGTCGCGTATTGTCCTTGTTTACGTTTTCTTGCTTCTTCCTTGCTCCAGTTCATCTCTAATGTCTCATACAAGATGTTCATGTTGTTTTTCATGCATTCCACCGTTGATCCTCGCAATTAATGCTCTTCCACTTTCCATATTTTCCATTGAATCAAGCGCTAAAGACTTTGAATCAGATCCATCTTGAACCAACATTGAGAGTTCACCTCAATACCTACAAATACGACCAACTTTTGCATATTAAGTAGCTCAAATAAAATTCACAAAATTTAGAAGTTTAAGGAGCAAGTTACATCTTAAATCGTCCTAATTTGTACCGAAAATACACATAAAATGCTACTGACAACTATGTATAACATGTACTTATCACGTATCACCCGATATTTAACCGATATACCGCGACGGATGTGGAACAACCGCGACCGCGACCGCGACCCGTGATAGCGAACCATGAGGTCACCACTAGTTCAAGCAGCAGCACCAGCAGCAATGAACTTCACTACCATAGCCAACTCCATCCGCCACCCATCCCACCACCTCGAGCTCCCGTGGCCATCACCAAATCCAAACCAAACAACCTGTACCCGACTACCGATGTCCAAGCTGATACCTCCTCCTTCAAACAAGTCATCCAAATGCACATCAGATCTTCCGAGATAGCCAATTCAATGATAGAAAACTCAACAAGGCTTCAAGAAATATCTGTAATTGGCAATTTGGGAAGAATGAAGGGGTCGTATAATTTCATAATTCTATCTCAATTTTCTTACATTGGCTATTTTTTCTTTAGTTTACAATTTCTTAAAGAACCACCCCTGCCCTGCTGAGTCAGCACGGTAGAGGACAACATTTAACAAAAAAAAATAAAGCAAGGCTTAGGCCTTTTGTTTTTTGAAATGCACAACACGGTAAATGGTCGGTGTGGTAAAAAAAAAAAAAAAAACAAGGCTCAGGACACGTGTTCTTAAATTGGTATATTTTGATGTAATATAGATGTTTTTCACAATTACTACTAAATCTTTTACCATATTCACATGGAATTACAAAGAAAAACAATAAAGAAACCAATAAGAACCACTTTGTTACACTAAAATAAGAGGGGAGTAGAGAAGGAAAATTTTCATTAGCAGTTTAAGTACGTAATAGTGTCATTATTATTAATAACCTTATTTTAAGGAAAAATTATCATTTTATTTTCAAGATTTGGCCAATATTTTCCATTATATGTTACTACCTATCAATTTAGTTCCTTATCATCACCAAAAATAAATAAATAAATAAATAAAAGACCAACCTAGGACATTCAAATTATGGGAGCTAGCAAAGGACTCACTTGAATCGCAAGCACACTTTATACTTCCAAATCCATTCATAAGGAACTTTAATTTCCCATTCAGGATAGCTTATGAAAAACCAATTCCAGGAATGCAAAGTCAGTCAGTTTTTCTAGTATAACATTTTCATCTCGAGCAGCTGAATTTGTATCTCCATGAAATGAACCCAGTGGACAAAGTTTGCTGTCTTGATGGTCATATTTATTGTCATACATTGATCCACACATTCAAATAAGGGCCTATATTAGTTTAGAGAAATTTTAAGAGACCAATTGATTTAGATCCCAAATATATGGACGAAAGTGGTAAATTTTTTTAGCGTTTCATTTGCAAATTTAATATGCACATAGTATGTACTTGACTCTACCATTGTCTCTGTATAAGTTTTCATTTAGTGCCCATTTTTAAGAAAAATTAATGGACTGAATTGGAATGTTTTCATTTAGTTTGTCATGATAACTATAGGACCAAAATTGGACAATATCACAAAGAAAAGAACCGCCAAAGCAAATTGTAAATTGAGAACAATCTTATAACCGGAAAAGAAGGAACTCATAAAGTTCCAAAAAAGAGAGAGCAGATGAGGAAAGCAAGAAGCTTTTATTTTTATTGGCACTTAAATAATAGAACTGCTTTATTGGACCATGATCAAATGCTAAATCATAAAGTAATATTCCACTTTACACCCTTCAATTATACATGAATTTGTACTTTGGTTCCAAAAATTTAAAGTTAAACATTTTAGTCCCTAAACTATAAATTATGCCCTATTTGGCCCTTAAAGAATAAAATGTGTCCCGTTATAGTACCTAACATATATATAAAATTTGTGCCCACTTAAACATAAAATCTAGCACACTTCTATCAATAATTTTACTTAAATGGGCTACATTCTATATCTTAGGAACTAGAGTGTCTCAATATGAAGATTAGGGACTAGAGTAAAAATTCAAATATAGTTAAAGGGTAAAAAGTGGAATCAACCATGGAAATTATCTCAATCTTTCAATATAATCAAGTTAAATATAATCTCTTTCACTTTTACTAAAGGTAGGTTTAATCACTTCCTTTCTCAAACACATAGTAACTACCCAAAATGAGGGAACGTTGTAAACCTCTTGGGGTCTTATTTGCAAATTTATCTTGCATGTGATATTCATGTGACATCTCTTTTAACATCTTTCTACATTTGTCAACTTATAATCAAAACTCTTACTTGACTCCTATTGCGGTCACCACAAAAGTGTAATTGTACTTTCAATAACATTTAATTATTCCATTTACAATTATTTTGATATTTCCATAATATTTATTTCAGCGAAAAACAAAATTTAGTTAAATATTTCATCCTAGCTTTATTTCACTATGGAAGTGAATTTAAGAGGAGTTTCAAAAGATTACCCTGAGTCACGAATTTTATGCATTGGCAATCCCTCAATCAAATCTCAAGAAGGTCCTTTAGTTTAATTTTATTATGCGTAGCTCTAGGCTCAAGTTATTGTAATTAAAGAGAGTTTACATCTAGCTGGTGCCTACTGTCTACCTTTCATTTATTTATTTGATTATAGCTCTGAGGACGCCTGACTATTTCGCCCAAATCCCACATTTTTATCTTTTTTTTCTGTATTTATACCATTCTAGACTTTCACAAGAGGCAAAATGTTAAACTACTACTTTGTATATTGACACCCCAAAAACGCATATAGCGGCAAAAAAAAAAGTCGTATGACAAATGAACAATATATCGTCATTGCGTTCTTAAGTTAAGTACATAATTTATGTACCTTCAATGAAGTGGTATAATTAGAGGTGTAAGAGAATCAATGTGCTGGACTTGAACTCGCAAGTAGCACAATCAACCATTTACAGAACTCGAGTCAAGTTTGAGCTATTCATTTATATATACGAGCCGAGTTTGAGCAGGAAGATAGGGAGCTTGATTCCTTGACAAGCTCAATCGAGCATTGCTTTCTTACATATATATATAGGTATCAGCTTTGTTGAGAATTACATGAAGACCTCGTTCATGATGAGCTAATAAGTATGGGCTAATAAGTCTTTTTAGTGCCCAAAAAATTATAACCCAGAAAAGCGCACTCTTCTCTCCATCATTCTGGTCAATCCCACTGCCTCTTATCTCACTTTAGAGATTGACCTTTTCTCCCTTTGTAACTTTTAGGTCATCTCACCTCACAGAAGCCGCCATTGATCAATCATTTTTTTCAAGTCATTTTGTGGATTTAGGAGATTGGGCTCCACAAATAATTGGGGAATCAAAAATAGGTTTGATTACATGAATTAGATACTTCAAACATTGATTTTCTAGAATGGAACTTTGTAATTTTTGTGAAATTTTGCAGTTTGGGTGGATGCTTTGGCCAAACAATTGCAATCCTGGAAACCTATTGCTTTGGCCAACTGATGGTAACCAGGATTTTGCTTCAGGAGCTTTAGTGGTTGAATTAAAGCTTAGATAGCTTCCATTTTATTGTTCTGGGGATTGGAAATTATTGATATTTGATGTGTGTTCAAGTTTGATTTTAAAAATAAGCAATTAAAAATTAAAGCAAAGAGGTGATATCACGTGCGACTCACGTGATCTTAAAGTAGTATAGTATGATTAATTTTGTAATTGCAATTAAATATCTCACCCAAAAAGGGATTACAAAGAAGATAGTAAAGAAACAAGTACAAATCATTTTGGTTCATCTCAATAACCGCAATGAGCAACACTCTTGAATAACTTTGCCGTCATCCAAAAAATACAATATTCAGCAATTTCTCTTGCCAGATGATTACAATAATTTAATTCTGGAAATTAAGCAAGAGTGCTTAATTACAAGTGTGACTACAACTGAGATAAAATTGGAATCTCAATTCAAGTGTTGCTTCACTAATTTGGCTAGTTGGTCTAGTTCCGAGTATGGCATAGGTAGATTTATGCAGGTTTTTTTTTTTGTTTCTGTACGTATCAACGGTTGAGGTTTGATGTTGCTGTTATAAGATCAGCTTGTGCTTCTAGAATTATAATCACATGCATCACTTAAACTGAATTATGTACAAAGAAGAAAAGGTAAAGAAAGAAATAATTATAAATTCAATTCATCTCTATAGCCATGATAAGCTGCTATATTGTAAAAAAGCCCTTCCAGGAGGGAGCCTTGTGCAAATCGCCAAAGAAGCACCAAGAAGCATCAAATATTGTAGAATTAATTATACAATTCAAGAAATGTAACAGGGGTGTAACACATAAATATATTATAGAGAATCCAAAGCGATAGTCTACAACTTTTAGCAACTCCATAGTCTACACAGCCTGCACTTCTGCTCCACGCAAAATGAGCAAATCACCTGAAATGAATCTTAGCATAGAAATCTTATTTCCCCAAAACACCGATAGCTTCTTCAATGTAGGATGCTGCCATTTAATCCCCATCCCTTGAAGGCCATTTTGCTTTGTTTCGTTCTCTTTCCTTTATTTCTTTTTTGTTACATTCCAGCTTGAACTTAATTTTTATGAAGTTCATGTAAAATTTAGGAAAAATTGTACCAATTATCGCTCACATATTACGTAAGAGAAAATTTAGTAAAATGAAAATGAGTGATTTCAGTCTCTTATCTACCAAATGTGCTCGTTTTTTGTCCTATGACACCTTTTTAATAATTTTAACTACAACAAGGCATGGACCCATTGTTGAATTCAAAGCCTTGAATTCAATGCATCAATTGTTGACTTTTACAAGCCAACAATTGTTGAAATTGGTGGCATAATTCTTAATCCCACATCGATTGTTTTAGGAGTTGTAGGATTGCTTGAGAGCTATAAATAGCTCTCAAGCCTTCCAATTGAATTGTACCAAGAACAACAAAGAATTACCCATAAGGATTTTGTAATTCTTTGTATTCTTTCTTCTCTCCTAAATTAAAAAAGCAGGCTACTTGAGTGGTGTTCGGAGAGTAGGCAAAATTGGCCGAACTCCGTTATCAATTTTTCAGGTGCGTTCTTTCCTTATCTCTTTTATTTGTTCCGCATTTATTTATTAGTTTCTTTTCTATTGTAGTATAGTATTCAATATATTTGTCTATATTTGTCGGGTATATTTATAGTGTTTTATACGGTTCATTTGGGTGTATTTTTCTTATTCGTGTGTACGTATTATTTATGTATACACGGGTATAGTTGTGATAATACACCGTGCACGTAAGTTCTATCTAGGAGGCTGGGTTTTAAGTGGGACCGCTTGTGACCCCTCCAGCTTTTCTTGGGAATTTACTTGGAATGATAATTCTGTCTAAAGAGATTGTTTCGACGATCTTTCCTGAAAATTACTGAATCGGTTTAATCACTAGTTCTATTATTTGAGTGGAAAATTACCCGATTTCCCCAACAAGTGGTATCAGAGCCGAAGATTCGTCCTTTGGCTTGTTTGTAGTTTGTTATATTGAATACTATTATTTGAGTCTGTAATGGTATCAGACAATTTCACGTCAAGAATTATATCTGGGGCATCGGCTTCCTTGTCCACATGGTCGAGGATTCCAATGTCAAGTTTGAAGGTGACAGTGGAGACATTTGACGATACTGGCCATTTCGGCATGTGGCAAGACGAAGTCATGGATTCCCTTTTCCAACAAGGTCTTGACATTGCCATTGAAGAAAAGAAACCAGATGACATAGAAGAGAAGGAGTAGAGCACCATAAATCGGTTGGCATGCGGAACTATTCGATCGTGTTTGTCCAAAGAGCAAAAATATGCTTTCAAGAACGAGACTTCTGCATGGAAATTGTGGAGGGCATTGGAGGAGAAATTTCTGAAGAAGAGTGGTCAGAATAAACTCCTAATGAAGAAAAGATTGTTCCGATTCGATTACCAATCAGGTACTACTATGAATGAACACATCACTATGTTTAATCAATTAGTAGCAGACCTGTTAAATTTAGATATAAATTTTGAAGATGAAGATTTGGCTTTGATGTTGTTGTCATCCATTCCTGATGAATTTGAACATTTGAAAACTACGTTATTTTATGGGAAGAAAAATGTGTCTTTAGATGTTGTATGTTCTGCTTTGTATAGTCGTGAATTGAGAAAGCAGGATAAAATGAAAAAGAAAGTAGCTGCAGCAGATGAAGCATTAGTGGCAAGAGGTCGTCAACAAATCCAATCAAAGGGAAGAAGAGGAAGGTCCAAATCGAAAAGCAGAGTTGCCAAAGATGAGTGTGCTTTCTGTCGTGAGAAAGGGCACTGGAAGAAAGACTGTCCAAAGTTGAAGAAGAAAGGGAAAGCTCCGCAAGACGTAAATGTTGCAGAATGCAAAAGTGATGCGGAATCAGATTTTTCTTTGGCTGTATCACCTTTAACATCCCATCCGGATGAGTGGATTTTGGATTCAACTTGTACCTACCATATGTCTCCCATGCGGGAGTGGTTCTTTGAATTTGAAGAATTTGATTGTGTAGTTGTGTACATGAAAAATGACAATCCATGTAAAACAGTTGGGATAGGTTCAATCAAGCTGCGTAATCATGATGGATCCACTAGAATCTTGAAAAATGTTCGATACGTACCGAATTTGAAGAGGAATCTCATCTCATTGGGACTCTTGGAGTCAAAAGGCCTGGAAGTGAAGATGCGAGATGGAATTCTTAAAGTAATTTCGGGAGCACTTGTGATGTTGAAAGGTGTGAGGAAGAATAATCTGTATTACTACCAAGGTAGTACAGTTGTTGGGACATCAGCAGCAACAACATCTTTCAGTAGCAAGAAGGATGCAGAAGCAACAAAGTTGTGGCACATGCGATTGGGACATGCTGGTGAAAAATTCTTGCAAAATCTTGCCAAACAAGGATTATTGAAAGGTACGAAAGTTTGCAAATTAGAATTTTGTGAGCATTGTGTTCTGGGAAAACAAAGAAAAGTGAAATTTGGCACTGGTATCCATAATACCAAGGGCATTTTGGATTATGTGCACTCAGATGTGTGGGGACCTGCCAAGACTCCATCCTTTGGTGGCAGGTATTATTTTGTTACTTTTATTGATGATTTTTTCATAAGAGTTTGGGTGTTTACTATGAAGAGCAAGGATGAGGTGCTAGGGATTTTCCTTAAATGGAAAGCTCAGGTTGAAAACCAAACGGGAAGAAAGATCAAGATCCTCCGAACAGACAACGGTGGAGAATACAAGAGTGATCCCTTCCAGAAGATATGCCAAGAATGTGGCATAGTTCGACACTTCACAGTTAGAAAAACACCGCAGCAGAATGGGGTGTCAGAGCGTATGAACAAGACACTAGTGGAGAAAGTACGATGCATGCTGTCTAATACTGGGTTAGGCAGAAAGTTTTGGGTTGAGGCTGTGACATACGCTCAACATCTCGTCAATCGCTTGCCATCATCTGCAATCGGTGGCAAGACTCCATTAGAGGTATGGTCTGAAAAACCTGCAACAGATTATGATTTTTTGCGTATTTTTGGTTCTACTGCATATTATCATGTAAATGAATCAAAATTGGATCCACGTGCATAGAAGGCTCTCTTTATGGACTTTAGTGCTGGAGTTAAGGGATACCGGTTGTGGTGTCTAGAAGCAAAGAAAACCATTATCAGCAGGGATGTTACCTTTGATGAATCTGCCATGTTGAATAAGGTAACACAAGATGGAACCAGTGGTACTCCTCAACAGATGAAGTGTACGCCGAAACAGGTGGAGTTTGAGCAAATAATGGTGAGTCCAGCAAATAGCACCATCAGTGACTCTCCCATGACAGAAAAGGAGTCAGATGAGGAAGAGGTTTCAACCCAAGAACCTCAACAGCAGCAAGAGTCAATTGTCGTCAATAGGGCAAGACGAGAAATTCATAAACCTGCTCGTTTTGTTGACATGGTGGTTTATGCACTTCCAGTTATTGATGATGTTCCATCCACATTTTCTGAAACAGTTCGAAGTACAGAAAATGATAGATGGAAAGATGCTATGGAAGAAGAGATGCAATCTCTTCAGAAGAACAAGACGTGGAAGTTGACACAACTACCGAAGGGCAAGAAGGTAATTGGATGCAAATGGATATTTGTAAAGAAAGAAATATTTCCTGACAAGATTGATGTTCACTATAAGGCAAGATTGGTGGCTAAAGGCTACGCTCAGAAGGAGGGAGTTGATTATAATGAGGTATTTTCTCCAGTTGTTAAACATTTCTCTATTAGAATTTTATTGGCTTTGGTAGCGCAGTTGAATTTGGAGCTAGCTCAACTTGATGTGAACACCGCGTTTTTTCACGGTGACTTGAAGGAGGAAATCTATATGTCTCAACCAGATAGATTTAAAGTTACTGGTAAAGAGAATTGGGTTTGTAAGCTGAGCAAATCGTTGTACGGATTGAAACAATTACCGAGACAATGGTACAAACGATTTGACCAGTTCATGATGGGTCAGAAGTACACAAGAAGCAAATACGATCACTGTGTGTATTTGCACAAGTTACAAGATGAGTCCTACATCTACTTACTCTTGTACGTGGATGATATGTTGATAGCATCAAAGAGCCAAGTTGAAATTGACAAATTGAAGGCTCAGTTGAGTAAAGAGTTTGAGATGAAGGATTTGGGAGAAACCAAGAAGATTCTCGGCATGGAGATAAGCAGGGATAGAACGAGTGACAAGTTTTGTCTGACACAGAAGCAGTATTTGAAGAAAGTACTACAACGTTTTGGCATGAATGAAAATTCAAAACCAGTAAGTACTCCGCTTGCTCCTCATTTGAAACTTAGTAGCCTATTATCTCCAAAGACGGATGAAGAGCGAGCATACATGGCGAAAGTCCCGTATGCTAATGCAGTTGGTAGCTTGATGTATGCAATGGTATGTACGAGACCCGACATTTCACAGGCAATTGGTGTGGTAAGCAGGTTTATGCATGATCCAGGCAAGGGTCATTGGCAAGCTGTGAAATGGATTCTACGGTATATCCAAAATACCGTAGATGTTGGATTAGTATTTGAGCAGGATAAATCACTTGGTCAATGTGTAGTTGGATATTGTGATTCTGACTATGCAGGTGATTTGGAGAAGCGACGTTCTACGACTGGCTACTTGTTCACGTTTGCTAAGGCGCCAGTTAGTTGGAAGTCTACTTTGCAGTCAACGGTGGCTTTGTCTACAACGGAAGCAGAGTACATGGCGATTACAGAAGCTGTGAAGGAGGCAATTTGGCTTCAAGGATTGCTTGAAGACTTGGGAGTTGGTCAAAAACATATTGACGTGTTTTGTGACAGTCAGAGTGCTATTCACTTAGCAAAGAACCAGGTCTTTCACGCAAGAACGAAGCACATTGATGTTCGCTATCACTTTGTGCGGGAAATTCTCGAAGAAGAGGAGATTTTTCTCCAGAAGATTCGGATTACGGAGAATCCTGCAGATATGCTGACCAAGGTGGTTACAAGGTCCAAGTTTGAACATTGTTTAAACTTGGTCAATATCCTGCATATTTGAGTTGGCGCCTGAGGGCGCAAATTTGGAAGCACCGCAAGGACCGTTTGTTATTTTTGGATGAGAAGATTTGTATTTTTGGATGGAACTAAAAAATTATGCCAAAGTGGAAATTTGTTTAATTCAAAACCTTGAATTCAATGCCTCAATTGTTGACTTTTACAAGCCAACAATTGTTGAAATTGGTGGCTTAATTCTTAATCCCACATCGATTGTTTTAGGAGTTGTAGGATTGCTTGAGAGCTATTTATAGCTCTCAAGCCTTCCAATTGAATTGTACCAAGAACAACAAAGAATTACCCATAAGAATTTTGTAATTCTTTGTATTCTTTTTTCTCTCCTAAATTAAAAAAGTAGGCTACTTGAGTGGTGTTCGGAGAGTAGGCAAAATTGGCCGAACTCCGTTATCAATTTTTCGGGTGCGTTCTTTCCTTATCTCTTTTATTTGTTCCGCATTTATTTATTAGTTTCTTTTCTATTGTAGTATAGTATTCAATATATTTGTCTATATTTGTCGGGTATATTTATAGTGTTTTATACGGTTCATTTGGGTGTATTTTTCTTATTCGTGTGTACGTATTATTTATGTATACACGGGTATAGTTGTGATAATACACCGTGCACGTAAGTTCTATCTAGGAGACTGGGTTTTAAGTGGGACCGCTTGTGACCCCTCCAACTTTTCTTGGGAATTTACTTGGAATGATAATTCTGTCTAAGGAGATTGTTTCGACGATCTTTCCTGAAAATTACTGAATCGGTTTAATCACTAGTTCTATTATTTGAGTGGAAAATTACCCGATTTCCCCAACACCCATCACATGCCTCATAATTGAAGGGTAAAATTGGCAAACCATTTATGCCGTTGACCCCAAATAATTCAGGGTGTTTTATACTTAAAATCAATTCAAAGAGTCCATGTGAATGAATTAAATGCTGCCCCATTTGGTTTAACTTCCATCCTTATGAACAATACAAAGACAAAATCCTATGCATTCATCAAATGCAACCAATTCACGTTTTCAGTTCAATTAAAAAAAACATCAAAAAGGAATACTAAGGGAAAAAGGAAAAGAAAGAAGACACGGATGAACATAATTGCCTAAAACATGTCGAAAATCAAATAACAAATTCACAAGGATTTGCTGTATAGAATTTCTTACTTTTGGAATGTAAATTCTGTATGCTATTTTCCTAAGACACAGTTTAATTTATTGAGTTATGTAAAAGAATTCATGTGACTAATTTTCATCATATCATGTATGGTTTCTTGTAGAGCTATAATCAAGTTTAACATTAAAAATAAGCAATTAAAAATTATAGCATAGAGGTGATATCACGTGCGACTCACGTGATCTTAAACTAGTATATTATGATTAATTTTATAATCGTAATTAAATATCTTACCCAAAGGAATTACAAAGAAAATAGTAAAGAAACGTATAATAGGTACCTCCCCCCCCCAAAAAAAAACCCCATGCAGAGTTCATTGGTAGTTCAAAGTGAATATTAATTTGAAAACAAGCAACTTTGGATAATACTGCAAAAAGGTCATGCCGCGCGCGATGATCGTGCTCATGAAGTATATCTCAGGAGATACTAAATGTTTGTTGTAGTTACTTGTAAACCTTTTTAGCAAAATCACATGGAATTACCATATTTAACATGGGCAGAATAGGCTTAATTTCATCTCCTTCCAACAAGAAAATGCAAGTTCAGGGGGTAACACCATTTCCACCTTGACCAATTTCTGTCTCTTTAAAGGTGGGCAGTTTGTGGATTTTCATCATTGCAAAGGGATATTAGTTCTTGTGATTGATCAAAAGGTGATGGTCTGACAGGTGTCGAGCCTGTGCAATAATAAATACCTACTCGAGAAAAATGAATTTTCTGTGTATAGTAGTGAGTAGGGTCGAATCCACAGGGACTGGAAAAAATTTGATTCTTTTTAAATTCGAGACACGGGGGATTTTTATCAAAATGAAATTAAAAGTAAATAATTAAACAATTTAACTAAAAAATAATTAACCAAAAATAAATAATTAATTAATACAATTGTAAATAGCAATTAAATAAATGATAAATAAATTCTAGCCAAGGATACAACTACGCAGACACAGTCCATTCATCCGATCATTGATGCAAAGAAGGTTCACTTAATTTTATTAATAGGTTAGTTATAGTCGCCGATAAAATCTAACGACCAGATTTTCCTTAATTTGTTGATAACCAAGGTACGACCGTTGATTACCCCTAACCAGGAAATACTCCTAGGTACGACCGTAGGAATTAATTTCCCAATTGCATTAAAAACTAGAAAAGCCTAACCCAAATTAATAATACGCTACGAGGGTTATTTAAATCAGATTGCATGTTCTCCTAATATGTGAAAATACTAGTTGTCACTAATATTAACCAACTAAACAATTACGGATTTAATTGATTAATTTGACAGGAGATTAATAAGTCAAATTGCACATCGGGCCCTTGATATCCAATTAACAAAATAATCCCATGGAAATTAAAATAGAAAACATGCAAATATTAACAAATTAAGGAACACGTAAAATTAATTAGATCTCACAGATATTTGGGACTGCGTCTTCGCGTTGATCCTTGACTAGAGGAGAAGATTAGCCACGCTTCATGATAAAATTCTCACGCAATTTAAATGGAATCAAATACATAAATAACTAACTAAGAATTTAGAAAGAAACCTGAGTCTCGCTAGACTCTTTTAAGAAAAGTTGCACACCACACAACAAGGAAGGAAGAACTCCTCCTCTGAAAACCAAAAACTATCTCTATCCTCCTACGGAGCTTCCTGGAGAGAAAACTAAAACTAGTCTAATGTCTTATGAAGCTTGTTCTCTAATTTCCCTCTGCACTAGTTTCATAAGAGAACTAGTTACGTAGGAAGCAAATAGAAAAGCTACTTTCATCATCAAAGTCCACCTATGGCTAATGAGTACATCTCCCAAAAGAAGAACACATTTTCTAAATCAATGTTACGTGGTCCCCGCAGAATTGTCTCCTTTTGATTTCTTATTGTTAGTGGACTTGCCAGGACTTAATAATAGGAAGGCAACTCTTCATCAGCAATTCCGTTGGTTTGCACAATTTGGGCTGATTGTGGAAAGTTTCTCACGTGTGGAGAAATCTTCTCAAGAAGGTCCCCTTTTAGCACTTTTCTGCTCCACTTTCTGAAATTATATCCAAATACCAAATATAAATATATATTGACAATTAAAGCAATATTTGGCAAGGATAAAGAGGAGAATTAACAATAAAATTACTAACAATTAACACCCTATCAATTCCCCCCACACTTAAATCATGCTTGTCCTCAAGCATGGGAACACTAAACTCAACAATGGCTAACTCTCATTTCATTTACTGCCAAGCTACGCTTATCCCAAAATCAAGTTTTAGTGGCTAAGTGTCAAGACATATTTCTCCCGGTTAGCTCCTGAAATCATAGACTCGTCCAATTCATAGCTAACTCGTCTAAGAAATCAAAATATTAAACTAGCAAAAGTTAGCAATTGGGTCAACTGAAAATCAAAATCTCAACATTGAAGAACAAGGATCGGCAGGCCAACATGATCATAAGCTTACTTATTATTTTCTTTTTCTTTTTTTTAATAAATGCTCAGTCCCAAGCTATTCAAGTCTTTTGACGTGAACTCTGACATTTTTAGATGAAAGAGCCCAGTTACTCAACTCTTCACAACTTCAGGACTAACTACTCATATATATAGTCACTTTTTGACGCGAAAGTCGACACTTGTGGTGAAGACTCCCGGTTACTGGGTGACAACACTAGCGGAGTAGGGTCATTTATTAATCACAATTAAAGCACCAGAAAACCAGATAATTAAAGATCATGGCCCACGTCATCTCCTAACATGGAGAACTGAGATCAACAATTGCCCAATCCACACAACAATTGCTAGTAAAATATTTATATTGCTTAAACAAGTTAACCACAAATTGCACCAAGTCATAAAACTCATGGTATTCACCAAGATAACATACTTTTACTTGCCACTTAAACAAAATTCATAAGATAAATCACAACCAGCAATAAACGAATGAATTGCCATATTTATTCATCAAAACACTAGTAAGAAAGGCAGCAAATTAAAGAAACACCAATCAAAACTAAACCCAAATCCCCCCCACACTTAAATCACACATTGCCCTCAATGTGATAATGAAACAGTAAAAATAAGAAGAAGGACAACGAAACTCCCCTGAAGCTGGTGCCAGCTATTAGCACCTGTAGTTGGAGGAGGCGGAGCGGAGGTCAAAGGGTCGGGATCGTGGTTTCACCATTCTTTCCAAATTGCACTCCAAACCACAATAGACAACAGTTGCTAAAGCAATTGAAATGCAAACAGACAAAAGGCTCTCATATAAGGCAATTGAAGGCAATCTACTTCAATAAGTAAATTTAAGTGTTAAAGGCACCTCCCAATTGAACAAACAACTGTAGCAAATTACCCACAGTTAGACACAAAGTACAGCAGATTAAACACAATTCGACCTAAAATATATATATATAATGATTAACGATTGGACATTCAATTCTAAAAATCACACGACTAACCACAAGTCAATCTACTAAATAAATAAAAATCAAGCAAAGTAAAAAGAAACAAGCAAAGTAACACAGAAGTACCCAACTAAGGAGGAATAGAAATGTCAGGTAGTCCAAACACGCAAAATTTTCAAAAACGTACTGTAATAAAAATAATAAAAACATACTGCAATAATAAAATAAGAAAATAAAAAATAATAATAGAAAAAGATTGAGGCAGGCGCGTGCATACGAAGCCAGTGGTGCGATGAAGGTGGTGGCTGTGAGAGAGAAGAGTTTGCGGCAGCTGGATCTGGTGGTGCGCGGCTTTCGGGGCTTCAGGCGGATCTTGGAGGCGGTGGCTATGGCAAGGGTGAAGGAGGTCAGATGAGCTGGTGGTCACCCTTGGCGAGGAGAGCCGAGGCAGCGGCGAGAAGAGCTGGGGCGGGGCGAGCTGGTGGGCGGTGAGGTTCGCAGCCGAAGAAGAAAGAAAAAGAAAGAAAGAAAGAAAGAAGAAAAGAAAGAAAGAAGAAAAAAAGAAAAGAGAAGAGGAAAATTTTTTTTTTTTTTATTTAAATTTTTTTTTATATTTAATTTTTTATATTTTTTTGTAGAAAGAAAATAATCTTTTCTTTTTCTGTTAAAGATAGGAATAATAAGAATAATAATAATAATACTCATAAGAATAGGAATAGTAATAATAATAATAATAATAATAATAAGTTGGTTTTTTTTTTTTTTATTGCAAAAACATGGTTTGGGTCGTCCAACACCGCGTGTGGGCACGCCAAGATTAGTCTTCGTCCTCTGGTCTCAGAAAACTCAAACACCGCGCGGGCACGCCAAGATTGGTTTTCGTCCTCTGGTCTCAGAAAACTCAAACACCGCGCGGGCACGCCAAGATTTCACTTCCTGATTGCAGTGAAGGAAATATTAATACAGATACTACCCAACGAGTAAATGACCCAATGCAAAAGAAGAACAACTAGAAATAACAAGACAACTAAAAATAACAAGACTAATATTCGGGTTGCCTCCCAAACTAGCGCCTTTCTTTAGTGTCTTTGGCTAGACATAACCCGTAATTTGCTTAAACTAAGCAAATTGGGTCCTCCAAATGCATCATCTCTACCCGCTCAACTGGAACCCCTTCATAATACGGCTTAAGACGATGTCCATTCACCACAAATTTCTTCTCTGTCCTTAGACTCTGGATCTCCACTGCACCATAATCAAAGACATTAGTTACCACAAAGGGACCAATCCAACGAGAACGTAGCTTACCTGGAAATAACTTCAATTTGGAGTGATACAGTAGAACTTTTTGTCCACATTCAAACGTCTTCCTAGAGACCTGCTGGTCATGAAAAATCTTGTTTTTCTCCTTATAAATCACAGCATTCTCGTAGGCTTCATTGCGAATCTCCTCCAATTCTTGTAACTGCAGTTTCCTTTGAATTCCGCCCTCTTCGATATCCATGTTGCATTGCTTGACCGCCCAAAATGCTCTATGCTCGAACTCGACAGGGAGGTGGCATGGCTTCCCAAATACCAAACGGTAAGGGGACATGCCGATTGGCGTCTTGTACGCCGTTCTATATGCCCACAAGGCATCTTCAAGTCTTATACTCCAATCCTTCCTATCGGGTCGAACCATCTTCTCCAAAATTGACTTGATCTCTCGGTTCGATGCCTCCGCCTGACCGTTTGTCTGAGGATGGTAAGAAGTGGAGACTTTGTGCAAGACACCGTACCTCCTAAAAATTGCAGCGATCGTTTTGTTGCAGAAATGAGTACCCCGATCACTTACAATTGCTCGCGGCATCCCAAAGCGAACAAAAATATTAGACTTAACGAATTCTGCAACTACTTTGGAATCATTAGTGCGGGTGGCCTTTGCTTCTACCCACTTCGAAACATAATCTACAGCAAGCAATATATACAAAAAACCAAAGGATGAAGGAAAAGGACCCATAAAATCAATGCCCCAAACGTCAAAAATTTCAACAAAAATCATTGGGGTTTGAGTCATTTGATCCCTACGAGAGATATTACCCACTCTTTGACACTTATCACATGACTTACAAAATGAGTAGGCATCCTTGAATAGAGTTGGCCAATAGAATCCACTCTCTAGCACCTTACGAGCCGTTCTCTTCGGTCCAAAGTGACCTCCACATGCAAAAGAGTGACAATAGGCTAGAATAGATTGAAATTCAACTTCACTTACACATCTACGGATGATTTGATCAGCACCCCGCTTCCAGAGGTAAGGATCATCCCAAATGTAGAACTTTGCATCGCTTCTCAACTTGTCTCTCTTTGCCTTAGGCCATCCTGTAGGAAATTTGTCAGTGACTAGAAAATTAACAATATCTGCATACCAAGGCAAAGATGAGTTAATAGAAAATAAATGCTCCTCGGGGAATGCTTCTCTCAATGGGATGTCATCTTCGACGACTTGTACTCGACTCAAGTGATCTGCTACCAGATTCTCCGCCCCTTTCTTATCTCGGATCTCCAGGTTGAACTCCTGTAGCAACAATATCCACCGTATCAATCGCGGTTTTGCCTCTTTTTTGGTCAACAGATACCGCAAAGCTGCATGATCAGAAAAAATAATAACTTTAGCACCAAGTAAATAAGACCGAAATTTTTCTAAGGCAAAAACAACTGCTAAAAGCTCCTTTTCGGTGGTTGAATAGTTCAATTGAGCTCCGTTCAAGGCTCGAGATGCGTAGTAGATAGCATGAGCTGCTTTTCCTACTCTTTGACCCAATACCGCACCAACTGCATAGTCACTGGCGTCGCACATGATCTCGAATGGGAGGTTCCAGTCAGGGGGTTGGATAATAGGTGAGGTGATCAATAACTCCTTTAACTTATTGAATGCCCCCTTACATGCTTCATCAAATTCGAAGGATACATCTTTTTGCAAAAGTTGGAACAAGGGTGCTCCAATTTTCGAGAAATCCTTGATGAATCTTCTATAGAAACCTGCGTGACCCAAGAAAGAACGAACTTCCCGCACACTCGCTGGGTAAGGTAAAGTAGATATAACATCTATTTTTGCCTTATCAACCTCAATACCTGTAGATGATACAACATGACCCAAAACTATCCCGTGTTCAACCATAAAATGACATTTTTCCCAATTAAGCACGAGATTAGTTTCTATACACCTTACTAAGATCAATTTCAGGTTATCTAGACAGTTTTCAAAACTTTCACCATATACACTAAAATCGTCCATGAAAACCTCAATAATCTTCTCAACATATTCTGAAAAGATACTTACCATGCATCTTTGAAAGGTAGCAGGTGCATTACACAATCCAAATGGCATCCTTCGGTATGCAAATGTTCCAAATGGGCAGGTGAAAGTAGTCTTCTCTTGGTCCTCGGGTGCGATGGCAATTTGAAAATAACCTGAAAATCCATCCAAGAAACAATAGTAAGCTCGACATGCTAATCGCTCCACCATCTGGTCAATGAAAGGGAGGGGAAAATGGTCCTTTTTCGTGACGGCATTTAGCTTTCGGTAATCGATACACTGTCGCCATCCGGTGGGCTTTCGAATTGGTACGAGCTCACCCTCTTGGTTTGATTCCACTGTCACCCCTGCCTTCTTCGGGACCACCTGTACTGGACTTACCCACGGGCTATCTGATATTGCAAATATAATTCCAACGTCCAGCAGTTTTAAAATCTCTTTCTTTACGACCTCCATCATGAGAGGATTTAATCTCCGTTGAGCTTGCCGTACGGGTTTAGCATTCTCCTCGAGTCGAATTCGGTGCATACACACCGCAGGGCTAATTCCCTTGATGTCGGCGATGGTCCATCCTATCGCCTGCTTATGTTCCCTAAGAACTCGAAGTAGTTTCTCTTCTTGAACCTTTGATAAACCCGCGGAGATGATCACTGGAAGTGTCTCCCCTTCACCTAAGTATACATACTTTAGGTGTTTCGGCAGTGGTTTTAGTTCCAAGACAGGTGCCTGCACCACAGATGGAAGTAACCTTTGGTGAGGTTCGGGTATGAAAATCGGTGCAAGATCATACCTTGTCTTCGTGGTTGGTAACGTTTGCAACGATCCAATCACGCATTTAAGCTCTTCACTCAACTCTACCCTAGAGGTTGTTTCGGACTCAAAGTGCCTGGTCAGGACGACCTCTAGTTCATCCCTGCCTTCAATTTCAAAAACCTCCTGTATAGCAGGGTCAATAACATTTATCGAGAAAACAGAGCCAATATTTGAATCGGATGGATATTTCATGGTTTCAAAGATGTTAAAGTGAACAATCTCACCATCAAATTCCATAGACAAAGTACCCTTATTAACATCAATTTTGGTTCGGGCTGTGCTCAAAAAGGGTCTACCTAACAACAAAGGTGACGGATCACGGGAGTGTTCATCCTCCATGTCGAGCACATAAAAATCAGCTGGAAAAACCAATTCATTAATTTTTACCAAAACATCTTCAATCAACCCGTCAGGGTATGCATTGGTCCTGTCAGCTAATTGAATTATTATCCCAGTCTCTTTCAAAGGGCCTAAGTTTAAGGAAGCATAAATGGACTTTGGCATGACATTAATTGAGGCTCCCAGGTCTAACATGGCCTTCCTAATCAAAGTATTACCTATCCTACAAGGAATAGTAAACATACCTGGATCTCCGCATTTTGGTGGAAGTTTCCTTTGTAGAATTGCTGAAACATTCTCCCTAACTATAACTCGTTCATCCCCCTTCAACCGCTTGCGGTTGGCACACAAGTCCCTCAAAAATTTTGCGTACCTGGGTACTTGTTTAATCGCATCCAGCAGGGGTATGTTGATCTCCACCTTGCGAAAAATCTCCAAGACCTCTTTTTCCTTGTCTTGCTTCTTTGGTTTCTCTAACCTGCTAGGAAAGGGAGGTGGATTAGTTTTAGTTGTAGGAATTGGGTTCGAGGTTACCTTTGCATTTTTGTTGTCTGTGCCCTCCTCTTCCAATTCTTTCTTAATCCGTTCCTCGTCCTTATCTTTAGGAATCACGGGTTCGGGTCCTTGAACTTCCTTCCCACTCCTTAAGGTCATTGCGCTTACAATCTTTGGATTCGCCTCAGGTTGAGATGGCAACTTTCCTTGAACTTGAGACTCCAAACGGTTGATTGTTATAGCCATTTGATTCATTTGATTTTGCAATGATTGCACCTGTCCCAGTTGATTTCTCATGCTTTGCAGGTCTGAATCCGTCTTTTGTTGATTAGCAAGTAATTGCTTCATCATCTCTTCCATGGACGGACTTGAGTTTGAAGGGGGTGGTGGTGGTGGTAGGCGAGGATGATACTGCTGTTGGTGCCCTTGCTGTCTATTTGGCACAAAGTTAGACTGCCTATTTCCTCCATAGCTAAGGTTGGGGTGATCCCTCCAACCAGGATTGTAGGTGTTTGAGTACGGGTCGTACTGCTTTCTTGGCGCGGGCGCGTGGCCAGCCATGTTCACCTGTTCTGCAGTTTCTTCTTGAACCAGTGGACACATTTCCGTAGGATGACCCACGGCAGTGCACACCCCACACACTTTGACTTGTGAATTACTCCCCACAGCTAATTGTCTTACGAAAGATGTTAATTCGGAGATCTGCTGTTGGATAGAGGACGTTTCCACCTCATTCACCCTACGCGTCGGGATGTCCTCTCTTGAACCAAACTGCTGTGAGTTCTCAGTCATCCCTTCAATCAACTCCCATGCTCCTCGAGGGGTTTTGTTCACCAATGCCCCTCCACTTGCAGCATCGATTATGCTTCTGTCCCTGAAAAGCAACCCCTCATAGAAATATTGAATGAGCAGTTGCTCACTTATCTGATGCTGAGGGCATTTGGTGCACAGTTTCTTAAACCTCTCCCAGTACTCATAGAGTGACTCGCCTGGGTGTTGTTTGATGCCACATATCTCCTTCCTTAGGCTTGCAGCTCGAGATGCCGGAAAGTACTTGTCCAAGAATTTTTTCTTCAGTTGATCCCACGTGGTGATACTACCAGGCGGTAGGTAGTAGAGCCAGTCTTTTGCGGAATCCTTCAAAGAGAAGGGGAAGGCCCTCATCTTTATTTGCTCTTCAGTAATTCCCGGAGGCTTCATACTGTTGCAAACGACGTCAAACTCTTGCAAGTGCTTGTAGGGCTCCTCACCTGGTAGACCATGAAAAGATGGCAAGAGATGAATTAGACCAGATTTTAGTTCAAAGGGAGCGTCATCATTTAAATGTGGAAAAGTAATGCACAAGGGCTGCTGATTTAAATCTGGAGCAGCCAACTCCCTTAGTGTTCGTGCATTTGCCATAGTGACTTCCTCTTGGTCTGAATCACTTGAATTGTCACCAGACAAATTTGTCGGCTCAACCTCTGGATCAAGTCCCTGAGGTGCAATATCGTATTGCTCCTCCCTGAGCCGCCTGGTTTCTTTCCTCGTTCTACGCGCGGTCTTCTCTACTTCAGGGTCGAAAATTAATTCGCCTGTACGAGAAGAGCGAGGCATAAACTAGAAAAATACCAGAAAAAAAATGAACTTAAAAAGAAACAAATGATTAACGCCAGTCCCCGGCAACGGCGCAAAAAATTGACAGGTGTCGAGCCTGTGCAATAATAAATACCTACTCGAGAAAAAATGAATTTTCTGTGTATAGTAGTGAGTAGGGTCGAATCCACAGGGACTGGAAAAAATTTGATTCTTTTTAAATTCGAGACACGGGGGATTTTTATCAAAATGAAATTAAAAATAAATAATTAAACAATTTAACTAAAAATAATTAACCAAAAATAAATAATTAATTAATACAATTGTAAATAGCAATTAAATAAATGATAAATAAATTCTAGCCAAGGATACAACTACGCAGACACAGTCCATTCATCCGATCATTGATGCAAAGAAGGTTCACTTAATTTTATTAATAGGTTAGTTATAGTCGCCGATAAAATCTAACGACCAGCTTTTCCTTAATTTATTGATAACCAAGGTACGACCGTTGATTACCCCTAACCAGGAAATACTCCTAGGTACGACCGTAGGAATTAATTTCCCAATTGCATTAAAAACTAGAAAAGCCTAATCCAAATTAATAATACGCTACGAGGGTTATTTAAATCAGATTGCATGTTCTCCTAATATGTGAAAATACTAGTTGTCACTAATATTAACCAACTAAACAATTACGGATTTAATTGATTAATTTGACAGGAGATTAATAAGTCAAATTGCACATCGGGCCCTTGATATCCAATTAACAAAATAATCCCATGGAAATTAAAATAGAAAACATGCAAATATTAACAAATTAAGGAACACGTAAAATTAATTAGATCTCACAGATATTTGGAACTGCGTCTTCGCGTTGATCCTTGACTAGAGGAGAAGATTAGTCACGCCTCATGATAAAATTCTCACGCAATTTAAATGGAATCAAATACATAAATAACTAACTAAGAATTTAGGAAGAAACTTGAGTCTCGCTAGACTCTTTTAAGAAAAGTTGCACACCACACAACAAGGAAGGAAGAACTCCTCCTCTGAAAACCAAGAACTACCTCTATCCTCCTACGGAGCTTCCTGGAGAGAAAACTAAAACTAGTCTAATGTCTTATGAAGCTTCTCATTCTCCTCTGCACTAGTTTCATAAGAGAACTAGTTACGTAGGAAGCAAATAGAAAAGCTACTTTCATCATCAAAGTCCACCTATGGCTAATGAGTACATCTCCCAAAAGAAGAACACATTTTCTAAATCAATGTTACGTGGTCCCCGCAGAATTGTCTCCTTTTGATTTCTTATTGTTAGTGGACTTGCCAGGACTTAATAATAGGAAGGCAACTCTTCATCAGCAATTCCGTTGGTTTGCACAATTTGGGCTGATTGTGGAAAGCTTCTCACGTGTGGAGAAATCTTCTCAAGAAGGTCCCCTTTTAGCACTTTTCTGCTCCACTTTCTGAAATTATATCCAAATACCAAATATAAATATATATTGACAATTAAAGCAATATTTGGCAAGGATAAAGAGGAGAATTAACAATAAAATTACTAACAATTAACACCCTATCATGGTCACAAACACTTTCCCTTGTATAACCCCACTACTGCTGAGTGAAGTCATAATCCAAGGCTCCACCCAACGGAAGGGACTCACTTGGTGGCTCTGAACATTGTTTTTGATCCGTAAAATCTCATCACCACAAACTCTTCCGTGATGGCCGTAATGTTACATGGCAAGTTATGAACTGAAGCAAGGCTTAATTGATTCTTTTTTGCAGACATCACAAAAGGCATGATACTCCACATCCCAATTTGACTCCACCAAAAGTTCAACAAGGAATTGAAAAAATTCTAGTGAAGTTCACAATGCTTGCAACCTCAAAATTAGTCTCAGGAAGCTCTTTCAATTTAGTTGGCATCTTCTTTAGCTCAACCTTTTTCACATTTTTGTTTCCAGCTTGGACCAAGGAGACAGAAAAACTACCTATAGTCCTGCATTTCTTCTCCATGCAAAACGAGCAAATTACCTGAAATGAGTCATAGCATAGAAATCTCCAATGTAGATTGCGGCCATTTAATCTCCACCTCTTGAAGGTCATTTTGTTTTGTTTTGTTCTCTCTCCTTTTTTTCCTTTTTTCTCACACTTCAGCTTGAACTTAATCTTTTTGAAGTTCATTTACAATATCATTTGTCAATTTCTTTAATAAGCTATATCCGGAACTTTGTACGCAACAATGCTTTTCAACTTTTAGTTAAATTGTTTTTGTAACTTCCTCAAGTAGATGCATTTGTACTTGCTTTGGTGGCACTGTTCAAATTGCATTGAAATTTTTTCCCCCCACACAATGTCAAAGTTTCAACTTTTGGAATACAAAATCTATATGATATTTTCCTGAGACATATTTTAATTCATTAAGTGATGTAAAGATTTCGTGTCACTAATTTTGATCATATCATGCGTGATTTCTTGTTGAACTATTATCAAGTTTAATTTTAAAATTAAGCAATTAAAAATTACTGCATAGAGGCAATATCACGGGCGACGCACGTGATCTTAAACTAGTATATTATAGTTAATTTTGTAATTGCAATTAAATATCTTACCCAAAAAGAAATTACAAAGAAATAGTATTCTATTTTCTTTGTAATTAGCTTCTTTTTTCATGAACATGATCTTCAAATGGAGTATTGAAAGCTTTTACTTGGGAAATCTAAGAGAGACAAAAAGGGTGAAATGCTTGCTTTTAGTGATTATTCTTCTGTTGATTCATCAAATGGCATTTGAAGTTCAAATCAATGATTTTAGAAAAGAAAAGATGTATCACATGCTCAGAGATGATGAAAGTGTTTGCACTAATATATTTTAGCAAGGATGAATCAAGAAAATCAGCAAATCCAATCCTTGATTGCGTCTTGCAAAAAACATCCTTGACCATTTTGTGAAACATATATCCACAATAACCGCAATGAGCAACACTCATTTGAATACTTTTCCTTCATCCCGAAAGTAATTTTAGTCTCTCACCCACCAAATGTGCTCGATTTTTGTCCTCTGACATTTTTTTAGTAATTTTAACTAGAAGAAGTCATAGACCCATCAGATGCCTCATAATTGAGGGGTAAAATCGGCAAACTGTTCATGTTGTTGACCCCAAATAATTCAAGGCGTCGTATACTTGAAATTAATTTAAAAAGTCCATGTGATGAATTAAATGCTGCCCCATTTGGTTTAACTTCCAGCCTTATGAACAATACAAAGACAAAATCCTATGCTTTCATCAAATGCAACCAATTCAAGTTTTCAGTTCTATGAAAAAAATGATCAAAAAGGAATACTAAGGGAAAAAGGAAAAGAAAGAAGACATGGATAAACATAATTGCCTAAAAATATGTTGAAAATCAAATAACAAATTCACAAGAATTTGCTGTACAGAATTTCTCACTTTTGGAATCTAAATTCTATATGTTGTTTTCCTAAGACATAGTTTAATTTATTGAGTTATGTAAAAGAATTCGTGTGACTAATATTCATCATATCATGTATGGTTTCTTGTAGAACTACAATCAAGTTAATTTTAAATATAAGCTATTAAAAATTATGGCATAGAGGTGATATCACGTGTGACTCACGTGATCTTAAACTAGTATATTATGATTAATTTTGTAATTGCAATTAAATATCATACCCAAAAAGGAATTACAAAGAAAATAGTAAAGAAACAAGTACAAATCATTTTGGTTCATCTCAATAACTGCAATGTGCAACACTCTTCAATAACTTTGCCGTCATCGCAAAAGTACAATACTCCACCAACTTCTCTTGCCAGTTGATTACAATAATTTAATTTTGGAAATTAAGCAAAAGTCCTGAATTACAAGTGTAACTAATTATGTTTGTTGTAGGTTCAAAATTAGTCATGAGAAATCACCCTCGAGGCATGAAATGAAGCCCACAGGTAATGCCTCTATCAAACCAGTCTCAAGAAGCTCTTTCAGTTTAGTTGGCATCTTCTTTAGCTCAACCTTCTTTCACATTTTCGTTTCCAGCTTGGATGAAGAAGACAGAAAAACTACCTTTAGTCCTGCACTTCTTCTCCATGCAAAACGAGTAGATTACCTGAAATAAGTCTTGGCATAAAAATCTTAAATGTAGATTGCTTCCATTTAATCTCCACCTCTTGAAGGTCATTTTGCTTTGTTTTGTTCTCTCTCCTTTTTTCTTTTTCTTTTTTTTTTGTCACACTTCATTTTTCAACTCTTTCTTCTTTCTTTCTTTCTAGTTTCAACCTTCATGGTTGAAGAGGATTTCTAAATTAAAAAAAACCCATCACTATAGGCATATTACAAGGCTTATTCTAATGGAAATGACAATCGCTCCGAGGCCCTGAACATTGTGTTCGATTCTATAAGATCTCATCACTACGAATTCATCCGTGTATGCTTGGAACATTACACGGCAGGAAATAATTGAAGCAAGACATGCTTCAGTCCCTTAATCGCAGCCATCAGGAAAGCATAATAGTCCACCAAAGCTTTTTTTTCTCCTTTTTGGTAAGCACAGATAATATATCAAAGCAAGAATGTAGATTAATACAATAGTTGTGAAAATAGATACCCCGCAAATCATTAGACAAATAGATCCTAACTGAGGATGACAAAAATCCAAGAGCGAAAAATTGGACAAAAGAATTTTACTCCTTTTTGCCAGCGCATCAGCTCCTCGATTTGCTTCCTGGAAGATGTGCTTGACTTGAACCGGCTGAAATCATGAGCAAGGGACCTGCAATCATTTCAAAATGGATGCTAAATCATGAGTTTCAGGGATGGAATTTTTGAGCATGTAAGCAATCACCAAAACTAATTTCCCTAAGCTTAAGCCCCTTAAATTTCAACAAGGTAAAAAATTCTACTAAATATCTAATCCTAACTATACTTCACAATTCTAGTAAATTTTAAACAAGTTTTGCGGATATCACCTTCAAGGCGTGAAATGTAGCCCACAGGTAATGCCTCTTTCAAAGTGAAACCAATCTCAAGAAGGACTCTCACTATAGTTGCCCATCTTCTTTAATAAAAACTTGTAATTCACATGTTCATTTCCAGTTTGGACGAAGTAGACAAGAAACTACAGGATCACTTTGTACAACCTTTGTATTCTGTATAACTTACTTCCTAAATTGTTCTTTGCCTCCATTTTTAGAAGCACCATAGTTTTCACATCCTGCAGTTCAACTCGAAGCGGAACAAGTAAAAAACTTACAATGACCCCTCTCGATAGTTTCTTCGACGTAGTATGCTGCCACTATGTCTTCACCTCTTGAAGGTCTTTTTTCTTTGCTGCTGCACTTCATTTTGGGTTTATTCTTTTTAAAGTTCATCAGAAATGGCATTTTTCAATGTCTTTTGTCAGTAGTATCTGGAAATTTAATTTGGATGCAATTATTCTTTTCTATTTTGTTTTTATTAAATTCCTTTTTGTAATTTTCATCAACTAGATCCATTTCAGTTGCTTTGATGGCAGTGTTTGAATTGTATTTAGAGATTTCCCAACCACAAAATGTCATGGTTTTATCCTTTTTTTTTCTAGGACATAATTTAATCTACTTTATTAAATATCATTTCATTAAGTGCTAGCTAAAAAACTTACGCGACTAATTTTGACCATTTGATGTGTATTTTCTTGGTAAATTCATATTGAAGTTTAATTTTGAAATTTAAAAATTACAAATTACTACAAAAAGGTGATGCCACATGTGACGCACACGCTCTTAAACTAGTATATTATAGCTATTTGCTGTAATTAAATATAAATATCTTACCTAAAAGGTATAAAAAGAAATTTAGGGGCTTTAGTGTCATTTAGTAAACGAAATTTAGTAAACGAGTCAAGTAGAGCTCCACTAGCTCGAAATTTAGGGACTTTAATGTCATTTCATTATGTATCTAGTAATAACACTCTAAAAATTTCCTAAATCCCAAACAAAATTGCCCGATGCCCTAGTTTTCTTTCCTCTTCCACAGCCATCACTTTCATCACCCAAACTACCCTACCACCATCCACCAGTCACCTCACCACCATAAACTAGTCTGATAGTCATCTAACCACCGTCCATTGGGGGACAAGGGGCACGGACGGTTGTAGGTGCAACCGTCCCCAACAGTTTTGGTTATTTTCAACAAAGTGTAACTTTAGTTGCACACGATGTAACTTTGTTTGCACAACGTGTAACTTTAGTACAAAATTTTGTGAGTTCCACACATGGTGTGAAAATCGATGCACAATTTATGATCTGAAAAACACAATTTGTTGAGGCCAAATCATGGCCATTAACAGCTCAAGAGCGGTCATTCTACCCCGTTTCCGTCCATTGGGTAATCGTAGCTTACCACCATCTATTTTTGTAGTGAGTCCGTGACCCATCTGCTGCCACCATTGAAGGAGACAAAGCATGTACGCACCCATTGGTTGCCACAAAACCACCTCGATAGAGCCAGTGGCTGCTACCATATCACTGACTGTGTAATCTGATAAGAAATATTACCCCTTGACCTCTATTTGTTGTCTTTTGCATAGTATTTGTTGCTTTTAAAATCTGTTTTGAACTACTTGATGCTTAATTGTTATGGCAATGTTTCAAATTTGTAATTGACATGAACTTAAGTTTTTTTAGACTTTAGATTCACTACTTTGAATGCAGAAAACTTGGATTTAATAGAGGGATTGTACCAATCAATTTGTATTGTGAATTTGTGATTTCTGCATCTATTTCAAATGTAGATCTAGTTGTGAAATTTTCTGAAAAATTTGTTAAGGAGTTTATAAGGAGTTTATATAAGGGAACAAAATGCTCTGGCATTAAAAGTATTGTTTTTGCAATACCGCTAGCCTAGTTTAATAAATTTATGTTCATCTATATTAGTGTTTGGTTCATCGGTTACAAATTCCATATAGCTATTAGCCCTTTATCATTTTTCTCCTTAACCACAACATTGTTATATTATACTGAAAAATGTTGAAACATGACATTGATAGATGTGAGCTATGCTGTTCAAAATACCAAATGAGTTTTTCAGCTCATAGGTATGACGACAATAATTTTTATCCAATACACACGCGTGTGTCACAAATAATGCCAGAGTTGCATTGTCCAAAACTTTTAATTTTCTAGAACCAAATTTAGAGTTTAAGACAAAGAAGTATATGGTGAAGGCACAAGTATGAACTCGTTCAATGCAGACATTGACAGACTTTGTAGGCGTTACAAATATAAAGAGCTTTGCCAACTATTATTGGTTTTAGTATAGAGTAAATCTTATATACACTATCGATATATACACTATCATGATTAGATGAATGAGAGACATTCATCTAACCGTAATAATGTATACACCGACAGTATATATAAGATTAATCCTTTAGTATATATATTTATTTCTTATTACAAATTATGAATAATCTCATCATCAAAGTTAATAGAAACATTGGTCATATTAAAGATCCATACAACTTTTATTGGTTACCACCAGATGATGAATGTGTTTGCCCAATTAAAGTCCTTTGGTTAATTAAAGACGAAAGACTTGACCATAAAACCATGCCTAGAAGATGTGGTTGTAAGCAACAAAAATTCACACATTTACAAATAAGAAACAGAATAGAATATGTTGTTGTCCTCGAATTTGTCCTCCTTTCTATAAAATTAATTGATTAACAATAAATAGCTCAAATATCAACTATAATGGTCAATATAATTACTTATAAACAGTAGTGTAGATGTATATAGCTATTCACTTCTCTCTAATATGTTTTACATTGTTACGTGGATGCTTAATTAATTGGACATTTCTCGGTTTTTTTCATCAACGGTTCCTTATTTTACAAAAACACTAAGGCATTATTTTTCCTTCCAACATGTCTGAAGTGAGATGAAATGCTATCTATATGGACATACATTGGTATACACATTTCCCACTATTATAAGGTCTGAGCTGTATTAGGTAAATACTTGTTTATAAATAAATTACTGCAAAGAAATAATTCATTTCAGCATCTTGATTTGCTGCTTCATGTATACTATCATTTACTTTTAAAAACACTGACATATTTTGCAATGCCAGCAAATACAAGAGGACAATTAAAAAAAAGTAAAATACAAAAAATGCTCATAGTTTTGTTGAAAATTAACAAGTCGCCCTATGGTTTCAAAATATTCACATAACCATCTCATGATTCGAACTAAAGTGAAATAGTGCTTTTGACCTGTTGTAATACCGATAACATATTTTTGTTAATCTTTTTCTTTTTTTTATTTTCTTTTCCTTTCATTCAATTTTACTTTCCTTTTCTTTTTTTTCTTTTCTAATTTTTTCTTCTTTCTTGTCTCTTTCTTCTTCCTCGATTATCACGGATAATTACTCAGAATATTGACGAAAAAAAGAAAAATCGGACATCTAGTAATCTGACAGGGGTTGTGTCTACAATTATTGCTGTCCGGCTGACACAACCCGATAGTAAAAGGAAATTTTTTTTTAAAAAAAAAAAGCCACTGGCTGCCGGGCTATGTCAGCTTGGCAGCAACCAAAATTTTTTTTTAAAAACAAAAAACCACTGTCAGCGCGGCAGCTAGTGAAATTTTGGTTTAAAAAAATCGACTGCTCGGTTGTGTCACTATGCCGGGCAGTCCCAAGACCTTGACTTCTCTATTTTGTTGCCAAAACAAGCAAAACTGTGAAGTCTTGTGAGGTGTAAAAGGTGCTCCAAATTGGGCAGTTGTTAAAAGTGGAAAAAAATAATTAAAATTTGGGTATTTTAAAGTTAATATATAGTGGAGGTTTGATACAAATGTGATAAAAAAAAAAGTGAAAAAAGCACTTGGGTTTTTATCACATCTGGAAAAACAGAAAGAAAAAACAAAAGGCCAGTGCAGACATCTAAAAATTTCAATAGAAATTTTTTCTGTTGTTAAAATTACATGATATTCTTTTTGGGTGATTATTTTATAATTTTTTTATACAAAATGATTTTATTTTAAGTTCTACAATATCTTCTACGGGCATGTGATTTCTTTTTTAAGTGGTTGGATCCCATTTTTATTGACATTCGCTCGAAGCAAAATTCCTTTTCAAGTATTGTTTCCACTAATTGTTACTTTGATGTTATTAATATGTCTTTTAGTTAAATTGTCGGTGTTGACCATTAATCAAGGGGAGGAAAGTGCAATAAAAATATGAAAATGCCAATGACACCAAATGGCAGGGGGTTTAGTACGTTTAACCCTTAAAAAAATCCTCAAGAATAAAACAAAGTATAAACTGCGATAAACTCTTGAAATTACACCAACAAATATACATATGCCTATTCAATTGTTGAAATTTTTTTGACCAATCATGGAGCGTTGAAATTATGATAAGAAAGTGTAAATTGCTAAATTGAACTAATAAACTTGAATTATAAAGTGTTTTCTGGGTCAAAATTTATAGTTAATACTAGGGAAAATGGCCAAATTCGTCCCTAAACGTTTTTTAATGTCGATTTAATCCCTAATTTTTGTTTTCGGCCAATTTGATCCCTAAACTTATATTATGGTTTCAATTAAGGATTTTTACGACGGCACAGCCAGAAAAATCGATCAAACTCCTTATTAACCAATTAAACAGGGGTATTTTAGGAACATTAGATATCTCCTCCCTCTGTCATTAATCTCCACCGCTTGCCACCCATCTCCTCTTCTTTCATCCCACCTCTCTTTCCCTCCCTCTCTCATGTCAGTAATTATGCCTGCCATTCCTAGTGTTTGCCTGGTCCTAAAGAACAATTTGCCTGGTTCATATTCAATCCATTGCGGCATGACTTCTTCACGCTTTATTCATCACCGAACAATTAAAAGTTTTGAAATCCCATTTACCGACCTTCTCTTCGGGGGATTGGGGATTGTGGGAAGTGGGAACCATTTGCCATCAAATTAGCTTAAGTCGTTGGTTAAGCAGCAAAATTCCATCTTGAAGGAATCCAATCGCAATAACTAGTTTTTCTCGTCTCAGAATGATCAAACGGGGAAACAAATGATGATTAAGGAAAAGAATGGATAAATGTAATCCAACCATGTGTCCATTTAGATAATAGGATTTGAAGGAAAGATCTAATGAACGAGCTAATTGGAAACACAGAACTCAAATAAGAGTTCTCCTTTTTTTTGTTATTACTTTGGCAAAAGAAGAAATTGCCACAAAACACTTGCGTACAGTTTTGGGACAGAGTGCGCCTGCCGGAACAAACTACCCCCCCCCCAAACACAAAAAAAGAAAAAAAAAAAACCCAAAAACTCCCAATTCCAATTACTCCTCCGAAAATATTACCAACCAAAAGAAAAAATGGGGGAAAAAATGAGAGTAAAAGTAAAGTAGCAGCTGTGCTCCACATACCAATAGAAAAAGGGCCTGAAAAATCAGCTAAGCATCAGATCCAGGAGAGTGATACTGGTGACTTTCTTATCGCAAGATTTTTTAAATTAATTGCCTGGCCCGCTATTTAGCAATCGGATCCAGCCAAGAAGCTGACTTGTTTCTCTTTGTTATGGATTTTGTTTTGTCTTTTTCCCTCGCTAAGACCAGGCAAACACTAGGAATGGTTTTTTTCCCTCGCTTGCCTGCCACCCGCCTCCTCCTTCTCTCAGTCCACCTCTCTTTCCCCTCCCTCTATCACGTCAGTAATCACCAGGCTAAGAACAGGCAAACAATAGAGGGAGGGAAAAGAGAAGAATGCAGGTGGGAAAAGAAAGGTGGGGTGAGAGAAGAAGGAGGAGATAGGTGGCAGACGGTGGAGGTTGATAATAGAGGGAGGAGATATCTAAAGTTCCTAAAATACCCATGTTTAATTGGTTAATAAGGAGTTTGATCGATTTTTCTGGTTGCGCCGCCGTAAAAATCCTTAATTGAAATCATAATATAAGTTTAGGGATCAAATTGGCCGAAAACAAAAATTACGGATTATATTGACATTAAAAAAAAGTTTAGAGACGAATTTGGCCATTTTCCCTTAATACTAAAACGGCTAAAGAGTGGATCAATCCGGCAGCCAGCTTTTTTTCACTTAAGTCTTCTCCACAGAAATTTCGTTATCCCAGTTGCCATCAGCTCCTCCGAAATGCCAATTCATCGCGATGTCCAGTTTCAACTTGTTCTTGCATGCCAACTACTTCTTCAGCTCCACAAACTGGATCCTCCTAGACACTTTCCTCCTCTCTTCTATTCACCAAGTACGTCTTCATCCACACGGAGTTCCATAGTCAAAACAGGATATGAAAAACCCCAGTGACCCGACTTCGTGTTCTCTTTATTGGGGCCCCTAATTCTACCGTTTAGAAGAATACGTCTTGCTACCACCTCACTTCAAAAAGCGCTGTCAACAAAGATTGTTTATAAGGAGATTAGTTGTAAAAATAACCCTTCTTTACATTGCACGAAAAGGATTTGAACCGAAATGAGTTTGGAATTAATGTATAAGAACACTCTTCTTTGTACCATTTGGTATCTCAATTGTCCCTCTAGATGGCATGTTCATTCGTGAAGGCTACCCATATTGCTGTGGTGACCATGTTATCGGAGATGAAGGCAAATCCCCTCATACTTCTAAACCCATTTCCATCTGTAGCAAATGAAAGAGCATCTCCTTGTCTAATTTTACTGTGGAATGAACCATCTTAATTTAAGCTTCAGACCTGCAAAAGCAAAGATTTGTTGCTGCTAAGGTGGACAGTCAACCAAGCAGCTAATTCTTTGTTGACTGTTCAAGCTGGCGAAGGAATGGCAAGACCTACGAGAAAGGCAAGAGCTATATCTTCCGAAGTAGACTCTGGTGTTTATTTCCAGAAAATAGCAATCCAAATGAGCTCTAAAATTCAGATGTGGCTTCCAGCAAGCGACTCTATGTCATGACTTTGAGCAGTATGTTAGAATCTTGTTGTCCATTTTTGCTCCACCTCGTCTTTTGAGGAGAAGTTGATTGTCTTGATACAACAATAGTTCATTGTTTTAGGTAGATGATAAGGGACAATCCATGACTCTCATATTATTGTCAACATGAGGAAATCCCAGGTGCAACAGGCTTTTGCCTCAGTAAGCAATCATGATTAACAGATTCCGTAACTTTGTGCAAGATTACAAGTGCAGCAACAGAGTCAATAACAGGGAAAGTTTTACAAGATTTGCTACCATAGTAACTAATAGCTAGCACAGTAAGATACTATCAGTGCTTATAATAATCAATTGCCGCATTAAGCACCTTGAAAAAAAAAAAAAAGTTGCAATGGTTAAAAGAGACGTGAATGAGAATGACTAGATTGATCAATTTTATGCGGAAAACCAAGTCCATAAAAATGAATCACCAGTATTAGTTAGTCCCTTTGTTTTATAAAGATGATTTTCTCAGATTTACTAAGTCTCTTAAATTAAAGAAGGTGCAATTCTTAATGAGTTGAGAAGCCAAAATTTCAAATTTTAGCTACTAGTTAAAAATAATATCAATTTTGAAAAAATATAAGGGATCATAATGGTTTTGAACGAGACTAAAACGGTACATTTTAAGTATTTTATTTGCAAATCTATAGTTCAAGTGATAGTCACATGACCTCTCCCCGTTATCTCTCTCTTAATTTCATCTATTGTCCTAAATTGGCCATTTCTAGAGAATTCATGAAGAAAATTGGTTTCTCATAATAAGATTTTAATCTACAAGATCCCAATCACAAGACACTAAAATTATAAATTTCTTTTACGTTCTTTATTGGATTTTGATGTCCACGTGCGATTCATGTGAGTCTTCCATTAACTCTCCTCAACTTAACATAAAAATCTACAACTTTTATGAAGATAGAGAGTAATTTGGTCAGCAGTAACAAATAAATGATTGTATTGTCCAAGACCCGAAGTATAAAGGACCAAAATAGTAAATTCCTCTTATATTATTAATATGCCTTGTGTTGTTTTTGGTGAACATAAGGGAACCAAATGTTAATTTTTTTTTAGGGAGAATTGTAATTTTGGTCCCCAATCTATAGTTCATGCGCAGAATTAGTCCCCAATCTATTTCAAAAATCAATTTTGGTCCCCAATCTATTCAATTTGTGCGAAAGTGGACAATTGATAAAATTTCTTCAATTTTAGTTGAAACTAAGTCATGTGAGAATGTTCTGGCACTTAAAACCCTTTTTTTCAATTTTTTAATTTCTAAAATGCATTTTTTTTAATATTTTCAACTTTCTCTTGACTTTTGTTTTATTAAACAAAGACATAAAAGGCTAAAATTTACTAATCAAGCAGTTAATAATGATTAGTGGAAAAAATCACATAATAAAGAAATCAGCAGAAGTACTCACAAGAAAATTGCCAACAATAATTTTCTTTCCCTCGCTCTTAGTCTCTCAATTATAGCATTCTTAGAGTTCATGCTTTGAAACAATTTAGGAATTAGAGCAGTAGATCTTCTACACATTTTCGGATCATGCCATTCAAAATAATTGCAACCTTTTCCTCCGTCACCCTTCACAACCAACATCATAAAGGTTTAGCACAAAGGTCAAATTCATCAACCAAAATAAAAAACAGAGACAACCATTCCTTCTTGACGGCACAAGTGAAATTTCTTCTCCCAGAATTGTTGTCTATCTAGGATGTAACCATTATTGCTCGCTGCTTGCAGTCACAATTTTTCATTGGTTCCATGAGGACCTAAATTGAGAATAGAAGAATTTCGATGCAAAGTTCTGCCCAATTCTTGCAACTTTCTGCCAAAATCAGCAATTTTTGTTCTCTGATTAGAAAGTGATTGAGACTCCTAGGTATGTTCTTGAGTTGGAAGAGAGAACATGAGGAAAGAAAGAAAGAGAGGACATCGATACCCCTATTTATTTTGTGATTTTTTCCACTAATCATTACTAACTGCTTGATTAGCGAATTTTAGCCTTTATGTCTTTGATTAATAAAAAAAAGACAAGAAAAAGCTGAAAATATTAAAATATGTGTTTCAAAAATTAAAAAGTTGAAAAAAGGGGTTTTTAAGTGCCGACACATGGTCTCACGTGACTTGGTTCTAACTAAAATTGAACAAATTTTATCAATTGCCTACTTTTGCGCAAAATTGAATAGATTGGAGACCGAAATTGATTTGCGCAATTGATTGGGGACTAGTTCTGCACATGGTCTATAGATTAGGGACCAAAATTACAATTCTCCCTTTTTTTTATTCATTGATGTAATGTGCACATGATATTCAAATAAACTCTCCCAATTGGGAATTCATGGGTTAAATTGTCTTGCTATAATAATTGAGAGGGACCAAATTAGACAAGATCCAAGGATAAGAGACTAAAACATTAAATACTTTCTTACTTATTTTGTTTAGTTTTAATGTCCCTGTGCGATTCACGTTAGTCTTCCATTAGCTGCATTCAATTTGCCGGAAAAAAAAAATCTTATGTTGGTTATTTTTTACGAACAAAAGAAATTAAATTGGTAGGTGGTTACGAATAAAGAAATAAATTAACTAAGACCCCAAAGATAAGAAATCAAAATAATAATATGCCGTTGTTGTTTGTGGCGAAATAAGAAATCAAAATAATAGGTGTTGATATCCCTTTATCGTTTGAGGCGAAATTGTATTATATTAACTTGGAGTTCTAACTAAGCGTAATTCTCAAAAAATTAGAACTTGCACTTTAAGCACGTTAATTATGATAATTACTTTAAGGATTAACCTTAAAGATATGAAGCCTCATGTATGCAAATCTGCTATTGTAAAATATAGTAGCACAATGGTGTAGGAAACGTTAATTCCTACTTTAGCTTATAACCATATCATTCATTTCAATAACACATCAACTGCCCATATAATTTCCAACAAAAAATAACAGAATGGCATCGTTAAATGTTTCAGAAACTTGTTGCAAGAAATTCTGTAGCTATGCAATATAATTTCAGTGAATCACATTTAGGACTTACAAACGACGGTGCTACTGATGAAAACAAGCTATAACCTGCCATAGACTTATAAAATGACCATTAGAAACTCATAAATCCACAAACTGAAAGTCGAAACTCTTGTGGAAAATGCTCTACGTACTACATCTCTTTAATGCAATTATAAAATAGAACTTCAGAAGCTAAGGAAGGTAGCAAAGGGACTGTCCCAGAATTACACGGGAAATGGCTTGAATACTCCTCTTTGGTATGACTATTGGCATCCAAAGGGAACCCTTTGGCAGTTTACTCTTCTCAAGTTGTAAGGCTCCTTTTGGCAGTGATGAGAATGCCAAGTTAGCTTATATAATCAAAGATGCTAGTTGGCTTAATTTGGCCTAGTGGAAGAGACAGAAGGGGTAAAGTTGCGGACTTGATAAGAGGCTACTCCTACCAACTTACTCCCTTTACTATAAGAACCTGATGCTTTATGTTGGATTCCTCATCCCATAGGAGTTTTTTCAGCTGATTCAGCTATGAAGCACCTAACAGTTATTGGCTCTAAACTTCCTTTGTATAAATCATTTTGGAGAAAGAAACATATATATTGCATGCAGAAAATGTTTGAATACTAAATATTGGCTTACTTCTTGGTTCATCATTGTTGTACTTGTGTGTGATTTGAGAGCTTGTATGGCAGTGCAGATGACTCTTATTTGGTCCATTTAATCTTTTCTTGCACCCTGCTCAAGTTTGGGAGGAAGTGATTATGCTATTCAGTTTATGTAGTTGCTGGGAATTGGGATGAAGAGCTCAACTGGATGATTACTCATTGTTTACAGAAGTCATCTATACATTAGTCAAGCGGACAAGGTCGCTTTTCTTGCTGCACTGTTTATCATTTCTGGTAATGCAGAAACCAGAAAATCTTGTGCAATTCTCTAGAACCTGTTCAGTATTTGGAGCATAAAATCATGAAGGATATAAAGGGAACTGTTGCAAGTTGGAGATATTTTATCACTTTTGCTGCGATTGGACATCATCAGTAGTATTTTTAGCTAGATTTGCTTGGCTTGTTCATTGTTGATATGACTGTCATTTCTGATGTACTCGGATAAGACTTAAGAGGTTTCCCCTCACCTGTGTTGTGTACTATTTTTATAATATTCCAATAAATTTAAGAGTAAAAAACCTGGAAAATCCCTAAACTATCACTGTTATACACTTTTGGCCCCTAATCTATTTTTTGTCACCGATTAGCCCCTGCAAAGAACTTCTAACTATTTTAGACATAAGTCCAACCAGAACCAAAGGGCATTTTTGTCCAACCCTAATTAAAAGCAACGGAACTTAATCAAAAGCATGAACAGCAAGAGTAGAAACCTTGAGAAAAGAAAACCCTTCATTTTCCTTAAATTTTTCATCAAATTTCTCCACAATATTCCCAAATTCATTAATTTCATACTTGAGGGGCCAAAGTTTCATCAAATTTTCATGTCCCTCTCAGGTATGAAATCAATGAATTTGGGAATTTTTTGAAGAAATTTGATGAAGAATTAAAAGAAAATGAACGATTTTCTTTTCTCAAGGCTTTTACTCCTGCTCTTGATACTTTTGATTAAGTTTCTGATGCTTTTTGATTAAGGTTGGACAAAAATGCTCTTCAATTCTGGCCGAACTTATGTCTAAAATGATTAAAAGTTGATAAACTATGCATTTTTTAATAATTCTGGGGTCATTCAGAGACAAGAAATAATCAGGCATCAAAAGTGGATAATGATAATAGTTTAGGGGCTCACCAAGTTTTTTATTCTAAATTTAAATGCTACTAAAAATTTAAAAATTATAATAAAAAAAAAAAGAAGGAACTCATATAGAATAGGTAATTTTCACTACTCCCTTGGGTTTCATCTAATTTCAAGTTATCCTCTTAGCTCTCAGCCAAAAAAGAAAAAAAAATCCCTTAGCTCATGATATGTGGTATGTTTGCCAAATGTGATGACTTTCGCTAATTTGACTAACTTGCAAAAACCAAAATATTTTTCAGAAGAATAGCATAAACATTTTTTCAGTTATGAAATAATAGATATATGATATAATCCTTATTCTTTTTCGGTATATTTAGTTAGATTTTAATGAAATGTGACCAAACAAGACAAAAGTAAATTGTAGTGCCAAATAAATTAAACCAAAAAAAAGATGTCCTTGTAAACAAATGAAGGGAGGCTTTTCTTTTTCTTTTCTTTTCTTTTCTTTTGTCTATCTCTGATGGATAGTAGACCAATTAGGAAAAAATAGTAACGAGGCCTGCATTGTCCGTCTCGAAATCCAGTAGACCTGCCATATCCAAATCCCAATCCGCTGTCACAACCAGAGTGTTTAAGCCTCAGTCCAGAGACACTTTTAGATAGGCCTATCTTCACCGATATATGGAGATTGATCCAAGTAAAATATTGATGAATCTAACAGAAATTATAATCAGAATATACACACACACATATTATCCACCTAAATACTTATTAAAATTGAAAGCAGGATGTTAAAACTGTAATTTAGACTATTTGATGGATGAAATTTACTCGTTAGTATTGCAACTAGGGTTACAAACAAATGGAGGTGACTCGCAAGCTAACTCGGCTAAAGCTCATCTCGAACTTGAGTAGGTTTGAATTTGATTTCGAACTCAAGTTCAAATTTTACATTAAGAGCTCGTCACGTTCAAACTCCAATTTGACATTTATGAAATTGAGCTAAGTTTGACTTGATTAGGTCAAAACTAAGTTCAATTTAACTCATTTGCAGTCCTAATTGCAACATGAGAAAGTGGTGATGAGAATTAACAAAATCAAAGTAGATTGAATTGAAAATTAGCCATCTACTAGATAGAATTTTTGAGTCTGAAATGGAAATATTAATTTTTGTTTTAAGATCAGATTAGATATTAGTGGGTAGTAAGTTTCCATAGAATACTAGCTTTGAGCAAATTATGTTGAGATTTTATTGGAAAATTTGCACATGCTGCAAAATGGCTATAATTTCTTCATATTAGTTACAATCTAGTCAAATTGTTTCATACTATTGACATTTCATGTACATAATAAAATATTTCACTCCAGACTAATTTTGCAAGGAAATATTAATTTGTCTAGTTGAATAGCATGCTTAGTACATTGTGCCTTTGTATGCATATAAGGAGCATAATATCATAGTGTAATTTTTAATATAACTATTGCACGCTCACAAATCATCTAATGCTTTAAAATTGTATTATATAGCTATTAATTTAATCTCTTATTGAATTTAATGTGGTCAATGAATAATTTTTACGTATATGATTAAGATGTCTACAATTAAGCTTCTTTAATTCAAGTGATAGATTTTGCAGGCAAATTAAAAGATCGTTCAACAGTCCTTCATGCGGGTGAAAGTCATTACAGAACAAAAGTGCCATGGCCTAACAAAATTAGGGTAAAGTTCTACTTTTTTATTGTTTTCTTTTTTCTTTGAAAAGAAATATGTATGACATGACATGAGTTATACTCTAAATAAAATAAATTTTAAAATGTCAAATTGTTTTTACTTATGCACAACTACTTCTTAATTAACAATAGTGCCACCACCAATTTAATATAATTATTAAACACGTGGTAATTATTTTGAAACAAAAAACATTCAAATTCGAAATGTAATTAATCCTTTTCCTAAAACGAAAAACAAAAAAAATAATAATGTAACTGAATTCAAATTTCAAAGCCTTATAATTAAGAAGTTTGAGTTTATTTCCAAAATAATCTTCCTGTCCAAAAATAATGCCAAAATGATTCACTTGCAATTTTTTTTGACAAATTTTATTCCCTTACTAATGTGTATATTCCCACAAACTCCAAACCCCCAAGTATGTTTCTACCCATTCTCATTATTGCATTTTGTTTCTCTATTTTTTGGCCCTCTCTCCTTTCTATTAGTCTTTTTTTTTTTTGGGTCTTCGTATAGAACCTAAGATATAATCAACTAAGTTTTAAAATTCAATCCTTGGTGATTTTTTAATAGTTCGAAATTCAATACTTTCTATATGCCACTCAAAGCTAATTAAGGTTGTTCTCTCTCTTTTTTATTTAATTATTGCACAACAACTACAAAACTTTTATGACATTTGGACTATTCTTAATGGTGGTTGATAACATATAATTTCTCACCTCATGTGTATAATAAAAGGCCAATGAGAAAAATTAGTTCTCTTCTACATCCATTAATTATGACTTGTGACATTTGAAGATTTAAATTTACCGAAATTATTTTCTAACATTTTATTTATCAGAATTAGTGTCTAACATGGTCACATGTATCCGTTGAATCTAGTATATTTATTGAATCTAGTAGGAGTATACTTTTATTGAATCTAACATATTTACAATGTAATTGTTGAAGATTATATTTTTATTTTATATAGTTCACCTATTCATGCTTCCAATTTCCCTTTTCCTTTTCCAATGAAAATTTTTTATTTCTTCCAATTATTTTATGTCAAATTTTCTTTTTTTCTTTGTGGGCCTGGTTTACTTAAAAGTGTCTAAGGGCATCAAACATTTAGTAGAAAATTTATTATATGTTAAAATTTATTAGAGATGGATAATCTTATACTTGACATGTCCACATACTCTCCAATATAGAAAATGTCAAAATTTTAGTTCATCTTAATTGACAATTTATCCACAGATCCAAGCAGAAAACATTACTATGGGAATAAAATATAAAAGCGCACCTCTTCGGGAGTTTTTATTTGAAAGAAGATTAGTTTGACAAAAAAAACTCTAAGAATTTTTGTTTACTATTCAAAACATTTTTCATTTAATCTTGTTAGCGAGTTTCACAGTATCATACTACCAAAGAAAAACAAATTCTGAAATTGACAATAAACTTTTTAATGGAAGGAATTACTCACAGAGTAGCAAAAAAGAAAATCGGCAAGGAAATTGAAGAACTATTGGCTTTATGGCCACTTTTAAATAAAGAAATCATCTAAAATTGACGGATGCAATTGAAATGCTAAATCATGAATCATGATCGAGATTCTAAATCTTTTACTAAAATGAAATTAGACATAATTTGATTTAATTTTGGTAAAAATAGAATCTAACATGCTTTCTCAAATGCACATTAACTCCCATCTCTATCATTATCATATTATTTTTTTCAAAGAAAATAAAAAGAAACTTCCATTTTTGCCAATTTTTTACTTTTTATTTTTAGAAAACGAGATTTATTATTATAACGAGAATAGTATACTTAAATATAAAAAACACTGATTAAGGTGTGACCTAATCATTTTCTATTCATATGAAATCACCAAGTAGATTTTCTTAGAACATAAGAAAGAAAAAAGAAGAAATTGATCTTTAATAGTTTAGAATATTATATAAAGAATTTTTATTGGTTGTCACGAAACTTTTGTCATATCTTTCTAAAGAGCAATGCTATCACAAAGAAACAATTTGTAAATTTAGAAGAAACTCATTAGTGAACAATAGAATATATGAAGAACCAATTTGCAAATTTAGAAGAAACTCATTAATGAAACGAGAGAATTTGAAAAATAACAAAGTAAAGCCATTTTAAAAAAAAAGTAGAATAAAGGCAAACTTATACAGCTTCAAAATTTTGTTGAAACTAAGAAATAAATGTGCGATTCAACAAATATTGGTAAAATGTGTTGAAACGTCAAATCTTAATTGCTCATTATTCTATTATGGGTCAAATTAGGAATAATGTCTTCTATTTGTAGTGCAATTAGGAATTATAATCTTTTAGTTCTAAATATAATTAATTTCATACAAATGTTGTCAATTTAGCTAGCCTAGGTAGAATCTTCTTTTTTCAAGGGATAAGATTGGCAGCCAAGTAGGATCTTAAATAACTAATACTATCAAAATATCATTAATTAACTCGCAATCACTAAATTTCTTTTTGTTACTCAAAAATATGAAGAAAATCTCATTAATTTGTTAATAAAAAATTTTAATAGTTGAAAACCGTTCTTTGTTGAATTTCTATTGGACTATGTAAATACTTCTTGCAGCATAAAAGTTTCATTGGTACTACCAACAAAAGAAAGAAAAATAGAACAAGAAATTAATTTGTTAGCCACAATACACTTAATAAATATACAAGATAAAACGCATCTGACAAAAGAAATCACGTAAAAGAACTAGAGATCTTTATTGCTATCTTATTTTAATGAATTGCATTGATATTTTAAATCATTGCAATCTTTAAATCAAATTAGATAATTTTTCTTTTATTTGTTGTAGAATTAAAAATTGATAAGCTTATTTTCCCAAACATATAATTAGTATTCCTTAAATAGCAGATTCTTTTTATGTCTCGAATGAGTTAATAACCTCTTAAATGATGACCATAATTTGTATCTGCTTCCTTGTCCCACAACAAATCTTTTTTCTAGAAAAATTAAATAACTAAAACCTCATTAATATATTAATTGTTGATAGCATTCCTTTCTACAATTTAGGACAATGAAAAATCTTTTTTCTTTTATTATATTACCAAGGCTTTAACAAAAGAGAAAATGGTTAATAACAAACTTTATATACGGACAATAGAAAAGCGCCTGGAGAAAGCAAAAAAAAAAAAAAAAATTGTATGGTGAATGAACCACGTATCTTTATTGCATTCTTTATATACGTAACTCGCGTAAATTTAATGACACGCACCGATTTGGTAAAGCGTAGTAGAAACTCGTAATCGCTAATCTTAGATCAAATTAGATATCCTTTTATTTCTTTGCAGAAGAACTCAGAAACTAATAAATTAGTGTCCAACAAATGTATAAGAAGTAGATTTTTTTGCCCAATGGAGTATAATAACCTTCCAAACAATACCCATAATTTCTCTTTGCTTCCATATTTCACCGTCCCATTTCCTTGCGGACTCAAAACGCATAATACACCAAATCATTTCTACCACCGCAAGAAAAAAGAAAAATGAAAAGAAGACAAACATGAGTTATGACCCACATTTTCTTCCCTTATCCTCTACCCCTAAATTTATTGCATCCTCGCTATAAAGACCAAACAAGATGAAGATGGAAGAACACCACAAGTCACACACACAACACGCACTACTTCCTCCACCAACACACACGGTCCCAACTCTGTCCCCTGCCTTAATTGTGAATTCATCTCAAAAGTCATTCACTCTTTTCTTTCATCTCCCAAAAAAACAAGTCCCCAACTCCAAAAACTCTTATCCCAATCCCAATAAACAAACAAGAATTTAGTACTACAAATTTAGCTCGACTCTCTTATCTTCATATTAGTTGTTTTTCCCGAATGAAGTTTTGACTGAATAAGTTAATATTTGTGCATTTTTTAGCGTTATCAGACTGCAGCAGCCGACACTTTTCACCTCCCAATACACCACCACGTAGTCTAATATTTTAATCAATATAAAACTACTTATATAACACTGTAACTCCACCACTTTGCCCCGGTTCCTCCTCTCTCTCACTTTCCTCTCTCTTTCCTTTGTTGGCTTTCTACTTTCTATCTATTTTGGTCCATGGTCTGAAGGGTCAATTATTCTTGCAAGGAGAGAGTGGAAGTTGAAAAAGAGTTGGGAGATGAACTCTAAGGTAACAGAAGTTCTTCCTTTTTTCTTGCAGAGTCTTGAAAATAGGATAAAAATGGTTTCTTGTGGCTTTTTTATGTTCAAGTTGAGATCTTTTTGTGTTTAGTATGCTTATGCTGGTTGTCTTTTTTACTGTTTTTGTGTGTCTTGTGGAAAGCCTAGATGGATTCTTGTATGTTATATGACCTTTTTTGCTTTATCATGCTGTTTTTTTGGTTGTAGTATTGGCCATCAAGCCTCTAGCTTTTGATCATATATGAGCTTTTTTGGTCCTTTTGATTTCTGGGTTTTGCTTGAATTTGGTCTGGCTTTGTTGTTCGTGTTTGTCTCTGATGGAAACAGTGTTCTTCTGAGCAGTTTTGTGGTATTTGGTTGAGGTTTTAGTGAATATCAAGGGTATATCAGATCTAGGGAAGTCTGTGAATTTGTGAATCAGGTTTCCTGATGTGGAATCTTTTCTCTCTTTAGTTCTATGGAAATAGTCGATTGGATTTTGGTGGATAAAGTTGACATGTGTCAGATCTGGGAGTTTTTTGGTGATTGGTTTTCTGTCATAGATGTAAAGATGATCTTAACCAGTTTCTGAAGGCTTCTTTTTACATGTTCCTTGCAGTCGGTATTCATGTTATATTTTTATGTTGACATGTTTGTAGTTGGCTTTTTCATTTGAACTTGATTCTGGAGTGGAATAAAATTAGCAGTGACTTATTTTTTGGTTTGATTAAACATTCTTAGTGTATAACTCTGGATCCATGCTGAGGGTTTGTTTTCACTTTTTGATCTATTTTTGCAGGTTGGTATGACTATGTGATATCTTATTAAAGTGTTAGGATATGTAATACTTGCTCTTTTCTGCAGGAGAATTGGTTGATTTAAGACTGAGGTTTATCAGTTGGATAACCTTAACAAGTCCTTTGAAGTTTGGTGTCAATTTTGAGAGTCTACTACCTTGAACAATGATGATGTTCGACGATATCGGGTTTTGCGGTGATCTGGAGTTCTTTTCTGCTCCACTCAAGGAAGCAGATTCAGCAACTCCTCAGGCTGAACCTGAATCAGACCCAGTTGTTGATGATGACTATACTGATGAGGAAATTGATGTTGATGAACTGGAAAGGAGGATGTGGAGGGATAAGATGCGTCTGAAAAGGCTCAAGGAAATGAATAAAGGCAAGGATGGTGTTGATGTGGCCAAACAGAGGCAGTCCCAAGAGCAGGCTAGGAGAAAGAAGATGTCAAGGGCACAAGATGGAATATTGAAGTATATGCTGAAAATGATGGAAGTGTGTAAGGCTCAAGGGTTTGTCTATGGGATTATTCCTGAAAAAGGGAAACCAGTAAGTGGTGCATCTGACAATCTCAGGGAGTGGTGGAAGGACAAGGTCAGATTTGATCGTAACGGCCCTGCTGCCATCGCCAAATACCAGGCAGATAATTCAATCCCTGGAAAGAATGAGGGCTGTAATCCTGTTGGTCCTACACCACATACTCTGCAAGAGCTTCAAGATACCACCCTTGGATCATTGTTGTCAGCCCTGATGCAGCACTGTGATCCCCCTCAGAGGAGATTTCCATTAGAGAAGGGTGTTCCGCCACCATGGTGGCCCACAGGGAATGAGGAGTGGTGGCCTCAATTGGGCTTGCAGAAGGATCAAGGCCCTCCACCTTACAAGAAGCCTCATGATCTGAAAAAGGCATGGAAGGTGGGTGTTCTAACGGCTGTGATCAAGCACATGTCTCCTGATATTGCCAAGATTCGCAAGCTTGTAAGGCAATCAAAGTGCTTGCAGGACAAGATGACAGCCAAGGAGAGTGCAACGTGGCTCGCCATCATCAACCAAGAGGAGACTTTGGCTCGAGAACTATTCCCTGATCGGTGCCCTCCTTTGTTGTCATCTGGTGGCAGCGGATCTTTCGCAATGAATGACAGCAGTGAGTATGACGTGGAAGGTGTCGAAGATGAGCCTAACTTTGACGTACAGGAGCAAAAGCCAAGTAATCTTCATCTGTTGAATATGGCAACCGACAGGTTTAAAGATAGGCTTCCTGTTCAGCAACAATCTCATGCAATTAAGGATGAAGTCGTAACCAATTTAGACTTTGCCAGAAAGAGGAAGCCAGCTAATGAGTTGGATGTCATGATCGATCACAAAATCTACACGTGTGAGTTCCTTCAATGTCCTCATAGCGAACTTCGCCACGGCTTTCAGGACAGATCTTCCAGAGATAATCATCAACTATCTTGTCCTTTTCGAAATTCTCCACAATTTGGAGTTTCGAATTTTAACGTCAATGACGTCAAGCCGATGGTCTTTCCTCAGTCATTTGTCCAGCCAAAGTCTGCTGCCCTGCCAGTTAATGCAAACCCACCATCCTTCAATCTATCAGGGATTGGAGTTCCAGAAGATGGGCAAAGGATGATCAATGACCTCATGTCATTTTATGAGTCTAATATCCAAGGCAACAAGAATGCAGATTCTGGGAATGCCGCTGTGATTAAAGAGCAATCTGTTCAGCAACCTGGGATGCAATGTCAATCTGACAATTACCTTCATGGCCAAGGGATAATGATGGAGGGTAATATCTTTGAAGATACTAATGTATCCAGCAACCGTTCTATTTTTCAGCAGGGAGATCGTTTTGAAGATACTAACATTCCAGCTAGTCGTCCCATGTTTCAGCATGGTGACCGGTTTGACCAGTGCAAGATAACAAGTTCTCCATTCAACAACTCCAATGAGAATTTCCAGTTCATGTTCGGGTCACCATTCAATCTACCTTCTGTTGACTTTACTGAAGGCTTGCCTGGGATTTCGAGGGATAATGCATCAAAGCAGGACCTCCCAATATGGTACCATTAAGAAAAGATTAGCTGAAATGAGTATCAAGTAGTCAGTCTTGGCAATCAATCAAAGCAAAGCTCGTTCCGGTGATCGGAGGGTTCATCAGATAATAGGTCTATCTGCTCTATAAGGTGGATTTTTAATCGCCAGAATATTATCTTAGTTTGTTGTTTTCCTTACATTGTAGTTATAGAAGTTGTAAGGGCTAGTCATGGTTGTAATAAACAGGTGCGGATGGTCCCGTGAACATTTGACCATGTTGTTGAAATTATTAGACTTTTAGATGATGTTATATATAAAATTATATATATCCTATTATCTGTCGTTTGCTATATTAATTTAATATATTGCTTTTGTACAAACCACAAGGTGGAGGAGGTATATGCCCCTCTGAAGTCTCCTCCACTTGGTGTTTCAGCCTAGTTGTATTTTGTTGAATGAGGTTTGAATGAGACTTAAATTCCTTTGTCCAGTCATTACCCTGTTGAATGGAAATAGTAGTTGGAAGGTGCCAAGTTCATTCCTCTTGCAAACAAGCTGAAGTGTGACATATGCTTTGTCTGCCAAGTGGAAAACAGTGTCATCTTCTGGCATCAGTCTTAGCTAAACTTTGATAATTTGATGTTTACTTCTACTCATTTGAGAAGTGAATTATTCAGGAATTGAAGTAGTAGGGTAGGTGTTACCATCAGCAGCTGGCTATTGAGGATTGATTAACATGGTAAAGGGCATTTGTCAGATTAATTATATGTTTGGAGTTTGAATTGCTCTTCTTTTCCTCATCTGCTGAAAATGAGGTCAAGGAAAGCCTACCTTTTCCTGATTTTCACTGTGCTTGGGAGGATCGACTACGCCAAAACAGCTAGCTTCAATCATACTTTTATGATGGCTGCCTAACTTTTGTTCTACGTTTTACTCTCTGTTGAATGGCATGGATCACAAAACTTTTTCCTAGGTAGTTCTTCTGTAGTAACCATAATGTTGTTATTTAGGAACTTGTCTAACAATTTTAATATACTTGAGGTCCTGTTTGGATCGCAGTTTTTTAGAGTTTTTGTAGAAAATATACCGTAACAATTTGATATATATAAAATAAAAAAGTAATTGAAAAATGTGTTCACTGAAAACGTAACAAATTTTTTATGGAAAATTGCTTTCCAAACAAGGCTGTAATTTTCTTGTAAAACTTGAAAATAGACCAGCCAAGTTCCAACACTTGGATTCATCTTGAGATGGACCACTTTCATTACTTAATATTTCTTTTCTTCGTGATGCTTTATTTTTTTCTTTTCTTTTGGAAAAGCCAATTTGGCTGATAAATAATTGAGTACTAACTGCGTTTCTTTAAGGCAGAATCAGAGAATCATGTTTGATTCTGACATTAGTAATAATATGCTTTTGACATCCATAAAACTAATATATACACTTAAGCAGCATGGCATGCATTAGAGGTTAGATGAACTAATCTTAATTAGTATTTTTGAGGCATCAGACATGAAGCTGGCTGGCTTTGTCTTCAACTCTGCACCTAGAAATATTCATTTTCAAGATTCTGCTGTCGTTTCTTGATTCTTCTGTCTGTTTTGTTGAGAAAACAAAAGGGTGTTACTTAATAGGATTAACCATCCCAAAAAAATGATCACTAAATTGGGATTTGGATGGACGTATATAATCAGAAAAGAAAGAAGAACCTGAAGAAAAATATTGGTTCCTTAATGTTTCAGTTCTTTCTTGCTTTCATTGCATCAAGTTTTTCCATATTCATGAGCACAAACATGCATATTTTTCACATAATGTGGAAATCCAAAGAGCTTGGGGTATATGGAGAAAAATTAGGAAGAGGGAACAATTGAGTAGCATTTCAAAACCTTGAGTCAGACCTGAATGGATCGATCTCCTCAACTCACTTCTTCACATTTCTCCTCAACAACAAGTTATTTGGGTTACTTGAAAAATACTAGCAGCAGAGGCAGTTGACCATGGACAATATATTTAGGTTGCAGTTTTAAGCAACCAAAGAAAGATGCTGCAAGTGACAGCTAATTAAGAAATTATTTGACTTGAAAACAACTGGGATCATTACCAAGAACAAGCTATAAAAAAATCTACACTCAATAACGATAATCCGATTCTAAATGGAACAAACCATATGTTTGAATTTTGATCATCAATTCCCAAAAAAAAATCTTCTAAGTAAGAAATTATTTGACTTCAAACACACCAATCAGTTTAAACAAAGGCAAGAAATTAGAATCCCAGCAGTCTCATGATGAAAAATTCAAGTCTAACAACTGCAAAAAAAAAAAAAAAAAAGAAAAAAAAACTCAACTCTGATCATGATCAACTGCTCCCCATCACTTCATTCGTAATCCACATTCTTCAACCTTTCAATAAATCGAAAGGGTACAAAGTGAAAATTTCAAGGGCATTTGGGGCCTCCTCTTTTAGTCTTCCAGTTATTGTAACAAGGGCAGACTTGTTTATTGCCATAGGTCCCGGGAGGCACACATCTGCATTTGAAGCAACATTTCTGACAGAAGAACATGCAAGGCTTCTTGTAAGCTGTTTTTGAGCATCTATATGTGCATGCACCAGGACACTCTGCATCAAGATTTGAATACAAAAGCACAAAAATCCCTCATCCATTAGAATTTGTTGTACTCGATCCAAAATCCACAACATTGTTAAGTTCCACAAGGCAACATAATTTAGTTCAAGATTAAGCATGAAAAATCTTGTACTTCTTTAAAAATGTCTATATTGCATGTTTACATGATATAAACATTTATTCACAAATCACAACTCAAATTAGTGACCCTTTATTTCGTGACATTTTAATTAGTGACAGAGTTTTATAAATGTTTTTCCAAAAGAGATCTTTTAGTGTGCATTTTATCAAGTTTAGACAATATAAAGATTGACTAATCTTGTGTAAATATTTTGCTAAAGGAAGTTGTTAATTTGCGTTATTGCAAAGAATATATAATCCTGCATTTGAGTTTTGCCAAATAAAATAATGAGGGGACAGCAATGAGGGGAGGTGCTTGTGTTTGATGCATTGAGAACTGTCTGAAATGAAGTGGACAATCTCTGCAGAAATGCCAAACCAATAATTTAATTATTTGGCATTAGATCATTACTGAGCACTTTGATGAACTTCTGTTTGTTTAAACTGAAAAATCAAAGAGAGAGAGAGAGGTAGAAAAAAATATATTTTTTATGCTGATTTTTATCTGGCCATCAATATTTAATCATCTTCGTGGCAATCAACTACTGGACCAAACATCCCATGAAAAACTCACACGTTTATTGGTTAATGAAGGATTAAATTATATTGTTCCATCCTCTTGTAATCATCTGTGGAAAACTTAAATAAACTCTTCCTTTAAAAAAAAAAAAAAAAAACTCTGCTCTATTTCATTATGTTTAATTGGATGTACTAAAATGTTGAAATCTTGCCAACCAACAAATTAGAGTGATTAATTTCCTAAATAATAAAGATCCCTACTGCCTATATCGGCGTAAAAATACTTTTTATTAAAACCAAAAAAATATTGGAATAAAATCATTAAGCACTAAGAAAGTAAATATGAGAGAGATGGGATGAATTAGGATATTTTTTTTGCTAATTCAGTTTGGTGGGTTTGTGCTCCCGAATCCTGAACATATTAAATGTGCATGCACGTATATGAGCAGGCCAGATTAATTTTGCTGGCAAGAACCATTTGGGGGTCTTGAATCAGAAATAAAGATTCCAAACTAAAATCAGGGTAAATACCATGCATTAAAGATTTTTATTGCTTGCCGAATTAATCTCTGATACTTATGTATAAAATTCTATGCATAATGACACGATTTTGTAGGCATCATTTAATTACAAAATTTATGGAGGAAATTTTGTTAATATCTTGCAAGTAATTCTATCATTAATTGTTTCAATACATAGTTGACCTTAAAATGGTTATTTGATAAAGTTCATTGAGTTTGTTTTCCTTTCATCATGATTTGACAAAGTATAAGATTAACTTTTAGTGCTAACATGTTTTGATTCATCAACATATCATCTACCTACTCAATGATTGTCAATAGGTTCAAGTTTTTCTCAATTGACTTTGGAGATTGAAGTGCTTTTTGTTGACACGTGTTTAGCTAATGCATATGTTAAAGGTCAACCCTTTGTTTATTATATTATTTTTTTTTTCAACTCTTTTAGCAGTAATGATATAACAAATAGAATGAATATTATGTAAAATTTTTTGACATTTTGGTCTTTTGCTTTTCATTTCAGAAAATAGCAATCCAAATAAATCGGATAAGTTACAGAAAAAGTAGACTCAAAACTTGCTTAGGTTCATCATCTTCTACTTTTCATTCTATGTCCTTAGGAAGCAATAATTAATTTCACTTTCATTGCTGTTGCATGGATCTGCACTTTTTACTCGACCCTTTATCATTTTCAATCAAGTGAAAAATCACTCTTAAGTGTTAGGTTTGAAAATGTTATTTATTCTTAGATCTTGCTTGTTAGGTGGTTTGCCTAGGTAAAATCCTTACTAGGTAACGTAGCTCACTCCATTAGGTCAGTTGGCTGCCTCACTCGATCTTATGATAAGTTCTTGTGAAAATTTGCAATAACATGAAAGAAATTGTTGTTACACTTGTTCAAATTCATACATTGAAGTTACATAAAAATTGTGGTTGACAATTATATAGGTACTTTACCCTTGTAACCCCATTAATTTTGGCCAGCATTTGATTAAGTTGATGAAAATTTTCTGCTTTCTATTGCCCCCAAAAAAAAAAAAAAAAAAAAACGTAGGTTCTACAGTACTAATTTTGTATATATGGTTACTAGGTTGGGCTTGGCCTTTGTCACTTAATTCTTAGTTGTTGGAGGTATCCTACTTAGGTATTTATCAACTTCTACAACTTTAAAACTCTCAAAAGAGAATTGCACCCTTCTTAGTTGAGTTAGTATAAGTATAGTTGGTAGATGGTTTCTAAAATACTACATATGAAAATATTGCACAAGTTCTCTTTGGGCATCCTTAACGCTAGATGCAAGTTCTTAATGCGTGTGTAAATCTACATATAACAAATTTAATTACTGATATAGTGAAAGGCAGTGAAAAGTACGGTATGATACAAGAATATATATAGCATTCTCAATGTGTAAAAATTTCTTTTCTCGAAAGAAATGTAGTAAACAACATAGCACCACAACCACGTAAAGGTTTGTCCTTTTACTTTTCTAGCCAAATCATCTTAAAAAATAAAAATTGTAGAGATTCATTATATTAACCCTAGTTTGGTATGCAAAAATGTCTAGAATTGAAAGACCTTTCCATCCAGAATACGTTTCCATCCAGAATGACGGGAAAAATTTTTACAATTCTAGGGTTTGGTAGAAAAGTCAGAATGAAATGTTTACTGAGTTTTCAATGTTTAGTATAATCAATACTTAGATGTCAAAATAGAATATACTAAATACAAATATGACTTAATTGCCCTAAATTAATTTATAGGATGTAATATGTCTTATTGCTTTTTTTTCATTTTTTTCTATAATAGTATTTGCCTATTTATGTAAATTTTTGATATTTTTACTTCAAAAATAAATGAAGATTAATGTCAAAATTCTTCAATTGTAATACTTGATTCATTTTAATATATAGATTTGCAAGTTAAAATTTTGCATTTACTAGCAATATAATTAGCAACATAAAATATAAATTACACGAAGTCAAACAACTATAATTTATTTTTAATCTATTTTCAATTTTGATAAGATGCAAAAAAAACCTTCTCAAATTTTCAAAAGTTCAAGAATATAGTATCTTAAAACATTTCTTTCCTAGTATAAAAGAAAAAAATTATTTAAGATACAAGAAAAATTAATTATTATGAAAAATTACATTCAAATATTAATTGAGCTTACAAATAGGCTAAGATATCATGATGCAGCGTAAAAATTTATAAGCATAAATTCGACATCTTTGTATTTAGGCATTACACAATAAAGGTGGAAAGAGCTTTCCCCGAGTATTTTTAAGGAATAGGATTCCAAAAAAAAAATTGGAATAAACATTCAGGTAGAAAGGGCTTTTTCGCTCAAATGAATCATACCAAATGCTGGAATCGAATGGACAAGTTAGAAAGGCATTTCATTTTCAAGCCATTTCTACTTACCAAACAAGGGATAAAAAAGCTTTTCATTAATCACTATCAAAAGTGAGTATCAAGTTCAAATTATTCAGGAATCCACAAGGTTACAACTTTATGAAAAGTCCTTTCATGTCGGCAATGGGGATATATCATTATAGAAACTAGTAAGAAAAGGTACTGCCAAACAAAGTCTTACCGCACTAACGCACATGGACCTGCGGGCCCAAAGGATGTCCCACAGGTTCTATGTTCGGCCTGAGTTGTGTTTGGGCCCAATTTTGTTCGCATGCTTATCACCACTTGTAAGATTTTTTGTTAGGCCTCCAAGTTGTGTTTGATATATAATTGTTTTTCATTTTGTTACAATTGGTGAAACTTACTACAAGACAATTTTCTTAAGTTTTTGGATTTACATTGACCTTTTCCAAGTATAGTGGATTTAAATTCACAATTATAGCTATCTATCTTGTGGTTTTTTTTTTTTTTGGTGCAGAAGATTTTATATTTAATTTACAGATGCAATAAATCCGATAATTAGATAGTTTTTAGTAGTTAAACCTCAATAAAAAGAAATTTGACGTATAAATTAAACTCATGAAGGATTTTGTAAAAGCAAGTATATTAAACTATATTGATCAAATATACCAACATTTTTTTTTTTGTAAATAATAAACCAAAATATCAGACGAAATCAGCAATGTTTAACTTTTTTTTCTTTACCTTTCTCTTTCATAGGCTTTTTCTCTTTTACAATTATCAGTATTTTATATTTATAAAAGTAAATAATTTTCACTTCTAACTCACCATAAACACAAAAGCCACTCCAATAAAGAAGGGTTTCTAGAATGATTATACTTTATATCATATCACCAAAAAGCATAATAGTAGTATGCTTTTGGAGATGTGACTCTTGAAACTTGCTTTCTTGTTTTCATTAGGTTTTGGTAAATGGATTCTCCATTCATGCACGTAAGCCCATACTCACATGTAATGCTGGTGAAAGTGATCTACAATCTATCTATCTATCTACTAAAAGAATAGAATGTGACATAAACTTTTATCAATTCATATTTAGTATATTAATTATTCTATAGTTTTCATTTACCTCTAATTTTTCCACCTTTTTCGTTCAAAGTCAACAAAAGACAACTTAAGCTAAGAAAAGGGTAGAAAGTTTGTAGACGAAGGTAAGAATTTGATGACTTTCTTTCTGATTCTATATCCTTTCCAACACATAAAATAGTTTTTTGACCATATCCTCAGGCTCTCAGTTATTCATTTTTTTAATTTCTTTTCTATTGGCAATTAAATGTGCTAAAATCCAACATGATTTTTTTTTCTAATACAAAATGAATTTGTGCATCAGATCATCTGGCTCAATTTCTGTCGCGCAATGCTAGGATCCAAACAGTTCTTTCCAACACCATATATGTGTTATTTTGTTATCATAAACGTAGTTTTCATAATTGAATCTTGAAACCAGTGAATATGCTAATTTTGGTTCTCATATGATCGAGTTGATATCAGATTATACAAACTCAGATTTTGCAACGAATTTATGTCAGAATGTGGAAAGTATTTTGGCTAATGATGCATGCAAGTTCTTCTTCTTCTTCTTCTTCTTTTTTTTTCAACTTTGGGACAATGCACACAAGTTCAAAAGGCTAGTAGTAGAATTTGCTACCCTTTTTTTTTTTTGCTTAACATTCCAAAGTTACAAATCGTTAGAGGGTACAATTTTTTTTCTTTTTCTCTTTTTTTTTTCTTTTTCAAAATATGAGCAGTTTTCAACATTTCCATAATTTACCAACCATTTCAATTGGGGACAAACCAATTTCAACATATAAGATGTATCATGCATGTACCTTTGATTTATGTGAATCTTTATGTACAATGTACCTTATTTCCTAACATTATTCGTAACTGGTCTATCAAACCCTTTTCTTTTTCTTGAAAAAGAAAAGCAGAGAAAAGAGAATATCTGTTAGTAATTGCAAATACCAGCTATAACAAGCATTTTAGACATTTTTAGCAACAAAGAATTCACAAAATGGCTGTTCTGCTTAACTTAGTAGGATGAAAGGAGAGAAAGAGATCAAGAACAAACCTGCCTCAGAGAAGCCCGAATGCCTGTGTTTATCATGCTTCTGCAGATCAAGCAAGAAAGTCAAGATTTTTGAAACCAAAAAAAAAGAAGATATCATTGTTGTGTGGTAGATAATCTAGTCTAGTCGATAAAGAAATCTAGTACAATGTGATTGCAATGTACAATGTGGCAAGTAACTATGCCTTACAATGCAGAAAAACCATGTTCAATGTCAATATTTTCCAAATGAACAGTATCAAAAACGAAAAAAGAAGTAGATAATGGATTTTTTTTGTCAATAATTAACTTAAAATTAGAATGCAGAGAACTAGAATTAATTCTGGTTAAAGCACTTTGGAAAATGAAAATTGGTATAGGGTTTAGAGGCAAGTTTCTTACTTGGGTTGCAGCAATAATCCCAGCAAAGGAGAGAAGGAAAATGAAAAGAAAAGTGAAGAGATATTTTGCCATGTGAACTGACCAACTACAAGTCTACGACAAAGTGTGAGAAATGAGATGGGGAAAGCCTCATTTATACTACTCTTCCATCCCTCAAAACTTGGTTACCAATGTCCATTTAAAAGCTTTGATTGTACATTTTCTAACCTCATTAAAAAGATAGGTGCCCAAAATTAACAATCCTAGCAAACACCCTAAATCAACAGCACTATTTTTCATATAGTAGGAGTTTAAGAAAATCTACGTTACAATTAAATTTAAGATAAATCATGTACCTTGAAATTACGAATGTGAGTCGAAACGTTTTAGATAGGCTTAAAAAAAATTTCTTTTTTGAATGAAAAGTCACTAAGTTCTATTTTCCATCATTAAAAGGAATCACTAAGTTCTGGGATTTTTTTTTTTATCAAACAGCACTTTTATTTATACTTTAATATGATGTACAAAAGATTACAATTGTTGGGCAAATTCCCTAGCAATAGATTGTGGCTTGCACTTTAGGCCGCATGGTTGGGGCTCATTTTGTTGCCCAACTGCAACATTAAAAAGCACATTAGTAGTTATTAAAGGCAACACCAATAATGCCCCCAAAAGAATTATATCTCTTAATGTTAGGAAGGTATGGGCTCTGTTAAAGGGTATGCAACATGCATTGCTGCAAGATCCGTACTACTTATCTGAAAAGTTGAAAGTAGAAATAAAAGTGATGGTTGGCAATTACTTCTTTCCCCCGACTCTTTGCTGGTGTGTCGGTATCACTTTGACTGAGAATTCATGCATTTTTTGAGAGTAGGAAAAAGGATAAGTAGTTGATTTTGATCAAGAAATGTAAATGGTATGGCCTTTTCCTAGTCATGTAGCAATACAATTGCCCTCAGCTGCCATTGGGCTTCGCTCCTGTTTGGATTGCAAATTTCTGAAATTTTTATAAAAAAATATATTGTAACGATTTGATATATATAAAGTAAAAAGTGATTGAAAAATGTGTTCATGAAAAACGTAACTATTTTTTTTTTTTTGAAAAATGGCTTTCCAAGCAAACTAATTTTCATTGAGATCTAGCTAGATTGTACTCCATAGCATTGGTGATACTAGAATGTAAGACAAAATTATTGACATTTACAAGATTTAATTTCAACGCACACAAATTATTTGTTGGAATTTTTGTGAATAGCTCAGTTTTAGTTAATCTGAAACTTGTGTACAAGGATATGTATCTAACTAATGCTTTTCTTTTTCTTTGCCATGGTTGATATGGAAAAATAAAAGGGTTTTCCTTTCTTGTTTTTTCTTCTTTTTATGGATTTGTTGGTGAAGTATGAAGGAGATGGCAGAAAATAAGAAAGTTTGTGCTCCACCAAGAATCAAGAATTCTGAGGTTTTTGTGTCTTAAACTAGGAGGCATATCTTTGTTCTTTTAACAGAAATGAAACTAAAATAAATGCAAGCACCTCGAAAGTGTACTTTTAAGTACTACATTTCACTTTTAGAATTTTGGCAATCTTTTAATAGAAAACAAGCAGCATTTTTTAATCTAATTCTAAATAGCATCTTTCTATTTTTTTTTGTATAAACTACATTTATTCGTATCCGTTTTACAATCTGCTACTAATCATGTTCAAGCAAAGTCGGGCCATTGCGGGGAGAAACTCTCCCGACGTTCTTCTTTTCATTTTCATGAGTTTCGAATCCGAGATCTCGTAATCAAATAATGCAAGCTCCTTTCATTTACACTAACATTCGTGGGTAATCCTAAGTAGCATCTAGACTTCACATCTCAATCAATTCCATCTTAATTTTACTGTTATAACTGGAATTAAATTCGTAAAAATGGAGAGTTCTGACTATATATCCGTTTCCAATCTTCATCTGTCACGCTGCACGCATACCGAGAGTTAGCCAATAGTCTTACATAAGAGACAGCGTCCAACTTTTAGCAGGAAATGTCAACAGGTTCCAAGCCCAACATTATCCAGATCTGAGCAAGCATTAGCATTCCATTAAAATTGTCAATAAGATTTTGGGAAAAGGAATCTCTAACCAAACAACATGGAGAGCTGAACTTCTGCAGCAAGCTCAGTAGCTAGTTAAGATTGTATTGAATTTGTAAATTGTTTGCAGACTAGGCTGATTGGCTTAAACACACATTAAGGGTATGTTTTACCAACACAAGTGAGATGGTATGAATTCATCATAAGGATGCTGATAAAGGTGTAGTTGGGGTTTGATGATGATCATATCAGCAATATCTGCTTATTAATTTGTTTTAAACAAAACAAACGTAGATAATGCATTTCCTATGCAATAATGGCCATGCAATTTCTTCTTCTATTCTGTTCTCAAGAAATGTTAGCAGTTTTACTAATAAATAAATAAATAAATATATATATATATAAAGAACAGATAATAACGACAAATAGTCAAGCAATTTCAAGTGGTGGAAGCTGATATCTGTTACAGTAATTGCAAGATCCTTCTTCAATTCCATCTTTTCTTCTGTTTCTTACAACATAAACTTGGGGATGATAATATAGCAGTTGCACATAAACTTGGTGATGATAATATAGCAGATGCATTTGTATTCTCCTTTTCAACTTTAGTTGTTTATCCCTAGTTGTCCCTCTTACTCAGTATAGCTATAAAATGACATAAATATTCAGCCTCTCACTTGGTTTGTCAGTCTTTTCAACTGCTTTCTTTCGAAAGAAAGCCAAGCTTGTTAACGGTGGCAATTCGATATAGACAGCTTAATTAGCAGCTTTACAAATAATGAAAATCAAAACCATCGTCAGAGGAAGACAAATAGCCTTCATATCAGTTACAGTTGAGACAAAATTCTAGAACAGGCTCAATGAATTTTACCAGGATTAGAACAAGAATGTCAAAAGATGACACGGAAAATTGTTCATCAAATCCTCTATCACTTTCGCATCCCAATTAAGCTTAAGAGTACGAGATAAAACAGAAGACATTAAAGACAAACTGTTAACTAGAATGAAAACAAGTGCATATGCTCTATTCAGAGCTGGACTCCACAAGTGGAGGATGGATGAGGACCTTGATGTCTGGCTCTTCTGCCTCAATATCCGTGGCTGATTTTGAAGCAGAAATGCTGCACCACTGCACTTCAATCCTCTCCAGCGTAGGGATATCTCCAAAACTAGACGGAATCTCCTCAAGTTGTTTACACTTTTGCAGTACCAGTTGCTCAAGGCAGGGAAAGTTGTCACTTGATGCATTCCACTGAACAAGCTTCAGAGTATCTAACTTCAAGAATTTCAGCTTAAGAAACTCCGCATCTCCCATATCCCAATGCTCCCCCTCAAAGGCCCGATGTAGCAACTTCAGAACCTCAAGGTTGGGTAGTTTTAATATTGTTGACATTTCATCCCAGGGAAGCCGAAACTTTGACAAAGTCAACTTTCGAAGACTCAAAGGCAAGCTCATTTCACAGGGGAACAGAATACTACCATGGTACAGCAGCTTAAGGGATTCAAGTCGGCTCAAACAGTGGAGCACTGGGAAGCGATTGCAGTTTGCAAGGTCATTCCATGATTCAAAGAATATGCTTTTCAGCTTTCTGATGTTCACAAGTCTTCTTATTATCATTTCTGCACATATCCCGTGAGAAAGAGACAGAGTGGAACAAGTCTCCAGGTTTGATTGGGAGGTATCTCCAGGCTCAGAGTCATCCAAGCTAAAGACAACACGATTATTTATGTGGAGATGCCTCAAGCTTGCCATTTCTAAAATGGTATCTGGTAATGTCACTTCACCTTTTAATCCTTTCACAATCAAAGTTTCAAGATTCCAGAGGTTGGCTATTGATGATGGGATTGATTTTATGCGCCCTCGGAGAGCCAAGTACCTCAACAGGACAAGCTTTTCTACTTGACCAGGAAAAGAATCACCAACATTGATACGCCCCAAATCTAAGACCTTAAGATGCTTGAAGTTGTTAAAAATACGAGAAATATGGGAACTGAATGATGACTGATACTTGAACTGACTGGTAACATTAGCAGAAAAGAACATGAGAGAGCGGACACGAGGACCAGATGGCATACGATTTCTGAAGCGCTCCCACATAGAGAAGACAGACAGGCGTCGTACATCATACTCAACAATATCAGGTGCCATATGGCCTTCAAATTGGCATATCAAGTCAGACAGGTCCGGTTCTCTAACATCATCATCATATATATGCATCAAAAAACACTCTTCTTTAGCTCTTGCTACACAATAATCATGAAGCAAATCATGAACATGGCATGTTTTGACCCCATGATCCATAGACCTCCTTTTGGAAACAATGACTAGGCTCCTATTAACCAGATCCATCAAATAGTCTTCAGCTACATCATTGTTGCACACCAATCCTTCTGCAGCCCATAACCTTATCAACTTCCTAATTGCAATTTCTTCACCCTGAGGAAGTGCTCCGAAATAGAGAAAGCATGGTTTCAAGTGATCTGGTAAATGCTTGAAACTCAAACCTAGTATGTCCTTGCATTGTTCCATCTCACCAACAAGCTTCGAACTTAGACTGTCCACAACTTGCATCCACCAATCTTTTCTCTTCTGTGTCCTGGCAAGAATTCCAGCTACTAGAACAATTGATAGAGGCAATCCTTTGCAAGCTGTTGCAATTTGCCTTCCTAACTCTACAAGCTCCTCGGGACATTTTTGTTGCTGAAATACCCTCTTCTCCAACAACTCCCAACTCTCTCCATCAGAAAAAAAACGAAGAGCATGAGGATCGCAGTCAGATTTGGCTTCTAAAGCCACTTCACGGTGTCGAGTTGTAAACATTATTCTACTACCATTTCTGTCATCTGGAAATGATCTTTTCAAATCATCCCATGCCCCTGTGCTCCACATGTCATCCATGACTATGAAGAACCTTTCCTTTTTCAAAGATTTGTAAAGCACTTCATCTAAATCTTCAGTCTTCATGCCACGGATTTGGTCAGTAAGCTCAATAATCTGATTCAAAATGGTGAGCAACAAATCTCTCTTTTCATAAACTTGAGAAATCCAGCACCATGCACGAACATGGAAATGACGTGCAACTGAAGGTTCATGGTACAATCTCTTGGCCAAAGTGGTCTTCCCAAGGCCAGCCATCCCGACAATCGCAACAATGTCTAACTGCATTCCACCTCTGGTAAGTTTAACTCTTATTGTTTCAGCCTCATCAAGAAAACCCACCAAAGTTCCATCTATTTTTGGGGAATTAACTTCTGATAACACAGGATCAGAACTCATACTCTTTTCGAGATAAAGATTATGATTATGATGCTCGCAAAATGCTCTGACCTTTGACTTTAGAAGTTCAATCACATCTACAGCTACAGAGAGCCGTAATTTATAATACCATACAGGATAATCTCCCACCAGAAATGAGTCGATAACGAATTCTACCTCATTTGTCACCCCGGCAATATAAGACCACATATAAACTAGATCCTCCAGCTCATTTTGCTGCTTTGCTGTATCCACGAGAAAATATCTCAAAAATTCTAGATCTGAAAGGAGTTTTTCATATTGATGCGTCAGAAAAGCAATTGAATTTGCCCTGCTCTCCAGTAGCCCCATCAAATTTCTCAAGAAAGAGTCAACAATACCCAGTTTATCAACCCTGGGGAAAAAAGATGAGGGCGGCCCTGAAACTTCAGGAAAGATCTCTCCGACTTTTGTCTTAATCCCTGCAATCTTTTCAATCATATCAGACAGCAATTGATCCTTCTCCACAGGAATCTGACCTTCTGTTTTGTCAGCATACAATGAGCAGAGAGATGCTACCTGACTGACTACAGCTTCAGTTTGACTTGAAATTTGTTTTCCCTCCCATTTATAATTTTCTGGTGGATCAATGAGGAATGCCATTATGAGTATCAACCCTTCACGAAGTTGTTCTACTTGATCATTTGCAGGACGAAGAATTTCTAGGAGAAAATTGACAAAATTTACCACAACTTCACCCACCACATAAATGTCTGATCGAGAGATCTTAGAAGCTTTCAGGATCCCAACAAACATTTCTATGATATCAAACGTACTAGGCTTAATCTTCACCAGCAAATCAGAAAGCATTTCATTTACCTCTCCCTTACTTTCAGCCGTCCGTTGGAGACAGCACAAATAAGTAATAGCTGCTACCTTATTTGCAGCATCTTCAATAGAAGTAAAAAACAGTCCGATATTCTCATACCCACTGCATTGCCTATTCGTGAAGATGACAAAGTTTCTCAAGAATCGTAGCTTCACTTCAAGGGCTGAGATTTGTTCCTTCAAAGACAGAATCAAATTGCATTCCAACTTAAGCAGATCCTTCAGATTTACCAGAACACAATCAAAAAATTCCACCAGAACTTCACCACTCATGGCATTGTTTGGTTCTAAGGAATGTTTTGCCCAATCAATAAAATCTTCTCCAATTTCCACCTTGAAAGCTTCAACCTTTTCAAGTAAATCATCTACTACATGGTCTAATTTCTCGTTTAGGCTCCCAGATATCGCCCTATCACGAGCAAAAGAAAGATCCTCCCCTGCCTTCCTCAGTACACACTCAATATTCATCAAGTGAGACCTCAAATACCCACCATCACTACAGTTTCTCCACCCCGAACTACACCACAAAAATGTTCTCAGAAATCTCAATTCAACTTTAAGTTTCTCAACCAAATCTCCTCGATCAAAAAACAATCCCTTCTCTAAATACTCCAAGTCCTCCAACACTGTATCAACACAGGTATGAACCATCTTTATCGGTACTTATTTACAAATTTCATGCAACAAGAAGAAAATCTTGGAAATCCCACCAGAAAATTAGCTTCACAGTACTTAATCTATCCACCTGGATGAACATAGATCCAACAACTACTCAAGAACAGTTTGAAAAATCAATAGACAACCGCAAAACTCGCAAGATTGACTACTGCCTACAGCTAGCTAATTACTAAATACAGCAAGTTGCATCTTGATAAACACTACTTACAAGTTACAACGTATTAAACTGCGAGCTGGAGCGACACCAAAATGCCTCAGTGCGATCAGAGGAGATGCAGGTGCCATTTCGCGAACATCCCACCGGGCGAGATTGACTACTGACTTGCCTCAGAGCGATCAGGGGAGGGGCAGGTGTAGTCGGGCAATCGTCCAACCAAAGCGTTGAGATATGAATGTTGATCGAAGTTTTGGATCTTGGAAAGCTGTTGCTACTATTTGTGAACCTGAACTTGGGACTTTGAAATGAGAAAGCAGATGTCCAACGAAGGTGATGGGCGGCGATTGATTTTGTCTTGGGGGTAAGGGAAATTGATAGCCGTTACATATTTGATTTTTGTTTAGGAATGATTTTCTTTGAGCTCCTTGAAGTTAAGGGAAATTGAGATGAGCAAATGTGATGTTTGAAAGTTTACACATACAGCCATTGATAATGCCTTGAGTACCTCTTTTGGTGACAGGGATTTAAGTGTAAAAAGATGTTCAAAAGCTTTTCAAGGAGGGAAAATTAGAAGCAAAAAGAGTTGGAGTTTGAGGTTGAGTCGATAGCCCAAAAGCATTTAATACTTTTTAGTTGTTGATTTGATTAAGTTTATTGACCAAAAATTCTCATGATTTTATAGGATATGATAGTACAATCTTGGATTTTTACACTAAATTGTCATATACAATTGGAGAAATTATTTTTCACAATGGAAAGAGTCAACATTTTGTATCACAGTTAATGATGATATCCAGCAAGAAATCTTATATGGCTTGTAATTTATATAAGGAAAAAGAATCCCAATAACCCTTCAACTCATTTCCAAATAAAGTTTTAATCCTCTAATAATTAATATTAAATTTTTGACACTTGATCTAATAAAATAATATATTCGTGACCCTTTTGTCAAATTCAACGGTTAAATTTGACGGAAAGCATCATCTCGTGAGACGCACCACCAAATATCAAGGGCATTATAGTCTCTAAACAACCAAATATCAAGGGCATTATAGTCTCTAAGCAAAAGGTTTGGGTCCACTGCTGGAGCATTCAAACTCAAGGCTTTGTCTCTTCTTCATCCTCTTCAACCTTAGGCGCCAGGTAAAATCTTATATAAGGTGCTCACTGCCTGGTACTCTGCTTCTGGAATTCCAAGGAGCTCACTGTCGATGTCCATAAGCTTCATTTCAAAATCAGCTATCTTATCTTGAGTGGAACTTTCAGACATGAAGGTAACAGTATCACTACCATCATCGCCTTTAATGGTGATGATGTCATCGTTTCCAGCGCACTTGAGCATCTTAGCCATATTGTTAAGATTAATCCCCATGGAAAAATTACAGTCACAGTGGTAGTGCTCAAAGCTTTCGGATCTGAGCAGCAGAGCCACCAGCGCGACGTGGCTGGAGTCCATGGCTTGCAAGGACAAGCCACTCGAGGAACAGTCGAAATTCGCATCATTCACCAAATCTTTTATGGCATCTAGAACCTTCTTCAACAAACTACCCTGAACCAGCCTTAATTCAAACATCTTTGAAGGGAAATTCAGAGAGAAAATGGCTAGGGTTAGGTTGTAGAGAGGTCGGAGACTTCTTTTTTTTTTTTTTTGGAGGGAAAGTGGGAAAGAGTCGCCGATAAAGAAGCTTGGCCTGTTTTACCACTAGCAGAGGCCGATGTAGTGGTTCCTAGGTTTCCACTAGCACCCTTCGAGATTGTTGAAGTTGAAGGCGATCTGACCATCATAGGAGAGGCAAGGGACTGATTAGTGGCGAAAAAGGAGTGGAAATTATTGGAGAAAAAATCAATGATAAAAGTATTTTTACTTTTCTTTGCTTAGAGACTATAATACCCTTGATATTTGGTCGTGCGTCTCACGAGATGATACTTTTCATCAATTTTAACTGCTAGATTTGACAGAAAGGCAACGAATATATTATTTTATTAGATCAATGGCCAGAAATTTAATATTAATTGTTGGAGGGTTAAAACTTTACTTGGGAAAGAGTTGGAGGGTCATTGGACTCTTTTCCCTTTATATAATGGGTAAAATATAGAAAAGTCCATTGAGGTTAAGCGAATATACAGATCAACCTCTTATAGTTTCAAAACATACACTCCAGTATCTCGTAATTTGAACTAATTTAAAAAAGTATTGAAAATTGTCTAAATTAACAGGTTTGAAATGTACACGCTTCTTTTGCAAGTATTTATACCGGAAACAAACAAATTTTCAATCGATATATCTATTATAGGATAGAAAAACCCCATTTGGTTAAACAAACCTACAAAAAAGGTCCCTTATAATTTCAAATCATACAATCCAGTATCTCGTGATTTGAACTAATATGAAAAATCGACAAAAATTATTTAAATTAACGAGTTTGAGGTTGCTTGACATGGAAAATAATTTTTTAAATCAAATTTTTAGTTGATATACCTATTAAACCCCTTAGAACTCATAAAATTTTCAAAAACAACCCAAAACTCCCAAACACAACTTACCTCATTTCTATACATAAAATAAATAAATAAAAATTTTCAAATAAAACTCACCTTATTTCTATATACAAAATAAATAAATAAATATTTTCAAATACAACTTTATGCACAAAATAAATATATAAAAGTAACATGTAACCATATGGGGCTTTTACGTACATTAGTTTAACCACAAGAGTTTTTTTTGTAAGTTTGCTTAATAGAATGATTGTTAAAAGGTCTTTTATTATTTATATATATTAGGATAATTATGTCATTTTGTTCGTCTCCACTAATTTTGACGATTTTCGTTGTTGTTTCAAATTAGTTTAAATTATGAGAGGCTGAAATGTATTATTTGAAACCATAAGAGGCTTTCCCGTAAGTTAGCTTAACTATAGAGGGCTGTTCTGTGCTTTACCCTTATATAAAGCATTTATATGTTTCAAAAGAAAATAATGAACCGATATTAAATGTTTTTATTTTTACTTTTTTTAGTAAGGGAAATATAGGATTTAAAATTTAAAAGACGAGGAGAGGAAGGAGAAATTGGAAACCAAGATCTCTAAATCATAAGGTTTCAATCTTAGCCACTAAATCAAGACATCAATATATCAAGTCTGTTTTTAAGAATTATCACTAGTGGAGATTCCCGCGCTCGACGCGATAGTTTTAGCCAAAGTGGTGGAAACAGGTTGTATTTTTTGGAGCATTTTAGTTGAATCAGTTGTAATACATTGAAACAACAACTATAATACGATTTTAAATCTCAGCTAATTATTCTACTGTCTCATGAGTACATAACATGAATGGAACGTAAGCATTTATCTAAAGGGTACCTTGATCACGAAACTGCAATTTGACAATAATGTCTACTCACACTAAAGAAAACTGCTCCAACAAACATGTAAATTCAAGAATATAGTTACAACTTGGAAGAAAAATGGAACAAACATACACACAGTAGCTAATCAGTGAATAATACGTAGATTAATTACAAATACCAATCGTCAAACCTTAAGCTGGAAAGTCCCACAAAGAAATGGAGCAAACAATCATACCTCTCCAAGCACCACTCTGCTAGTATGGAGCACAGCCAACTCAGCCAAAGGATCTGTTTGATATTAATAGCCCCAATTATCAACAGATCCGAGACACAAGCACCATTTAAGAATGTAACCATCATCTCACAAAGGTGCTATCGTAAACTCAAGTTGCAATGAGCATGCCATGTTTGTACAGTGAGTTGCATCACTTGTATTATACATTTACTATCTCTAAAGTGTTCCTAAAAATGTGAGATGAAAATCACCTAATAGTTACACACCTTTATATATATATATAAGTAGAGGATATTTATATTCACATATATGATTAGACGATTACTATACATACTCCAAGCTTCAATTGAGACGTTCCAATCACTCCTTTTCTTTTCTTTTTCTTAAGGACGAAATTGTAAAAGCCAACTAAGTCCCTGTGATCAGAATCCACTAACGTTCCAAATCTCTTTTTCCATAACATTCACAATTGTAAAAGCCAACTCTTAAGCACCGTCAATCATCTGAAAACTCTTAACCCTATAACCCATAATCTACAAACTTGTCAAAATAATGGTTTCAATTTCATCAGTTCATTACTCATTGACGTGCAAACCTCTCCCCTACAAGACTGGTTACTACATGAAATAATTGACTAGCTAGAGAGAATGGTCACAATTTGGGTCTGAAGGCATTTTTATTGGTTGATGGGGGCTGTAGAACCTAACTCCAAGTCTATGGAGGTGGGTGGTGGATACAGGTGGATAGGGTGCTGCAGGGAGCTACCAAGGTTGGCCCTGCATAGATAAGTGTATTCGTAAGTGAAGCCTAGCAGTACAATGAGATGAATGAAGGGCAAATTGGTCATTAAAAAATATATTTAAGAAGTGGAGTCTCGAGAGCGTCTCAATATTTTGTTAGAACGCAGAAATTTTCCGTTCTATTATGGACTCTTTTATTATAAGAGGTGAACTTATTGTTCAGTTGTTTACAAAAACTTTTATTTATTTATTTTTTTGCTAAAGTTTCCTCAATTCAGGGGATGGATTATTTGAAATTTATAATGAACCCATTACCTTTATTTTCTGTGCTTAATCGGTGCCCAAAAAACAAAATTGTATCAGCAGCGAAAGGGATAGGAAAATCACCAATTTGGTCTCTTAACTTTTTTCACTTAAACCAATTTCATCTTTCATGATTTTTTTTTTCACCAATTTAGTTCTCAAACAATTTTATCGGATTCAATGTAGGACTTATTTGGTGGTGCCACCACATTTTATGTATTTCGCATGGCAGGCCAGGGGTATAATTGGAATGACTAGTTCGAATGTCTAATTATAGGGATTATAACAGCGACTTTTAAACAATTAAGGACAAAAACGTCTGAAAATTAAAGGGGGTCAGTGACAGGGTGTCGAAGCCTGTACAATAATAAAATTAAACCTAATTGCCAGTTAAAATTACCAAAACCCAATTCCAAGTACTGGAGCAGGGACTCTAGGTGTGCAATGGGTTACTTGATTCACCCTGTTCCCGAAGAGTTTGCTTGATTCGATATACCCGAATGGGATGGTTATTTTTCACAAATAATTATGAATTTGTAGACAGGGCAAGTAGGGTCGTATCCACAGGAACTGGGTATATTTGCTTCTTGAGAAATCCAAAGTAACACAGGGGGGTGATTTTGTAGGAACGACGACAATCAAATAAATTTAAATAAGAAAATAAAAATAAATAACTAACTAAAAATTAAACAACAATTCACTGAATTTAGAGTAACAATAATTAAAGGCCTAAATCAATTAAAACAAGAAAACAATTAAAAATAAAATAAAGTAGGCAACTGAAAAGTCAAATGGCAATTCACTAAAATCAAGGTAATATTAATTAAGGATCTAGCCAAGAAATAATTTCAGCAATGGTTCACCAAATTGATCATCGATGCAAAGCCAATCCCAATTATTTACTAATAAATATGTTATAACTATCAAACAAGCGATGGCAGTCAACCCCTCCTTACTGTGTCGGTGATTAAGGTATGCCAGTTAATCACTGCTCTAATTAGGAAATAATCCTAGGTACGCCCGTAAGATTTAATTCCGCAATTGCCTTACGTATTAGAGGAACCCTATTCTAACCAAATAACACACTACCAAGCTTATTTCAGATTAGCCCGTTTATCCCCCTGACACGAATCTAATCGTGCCAATTGTCACTATTTCAGGACAATTAAACAATTACGGATTTAATACCCTAATTGACAATAGGTTACCAAATCAATTAATTATCCGGATCCAAGACAATCAATTAATTAAATAACTATAAGCATAACAATCAAGGAATATGCGAATACCCATAAATAAAAGGAAAAGATTAAATTAAATCGATTTCATAATTTTTTGGCGAACCAGAACCTTAGTTGCTCCTTGACTAGAGTGGTGAAATTAGTTCATGTTCGATAAACAAAACCCACAGACAATTGAAGAGGGAACAACGGCCATCGTCCGTTGGAATTTGGAAAAATTCAACTCGTCCGAATATTGAATAGATAGAAAAGCTACAAGAGACAATTCATAGTTTTCACTTCGTCTGCCGCACAAGAAGGAAAAAAAAAATAATTACTAAAAGCTTCTAAGGAAGAAAGGTTCAAAGCCAAGAAAGGCTAAGTGCTCCTGACATTCGTAAGTCCAAAAGCTACTAAGAAACCAAAGAAAAGTCAAAGGGAACAATTTCTCATTGTTCCTGCCATGTGCCTCAGTTCCTGATCAAAAGTCTAAAAGGGAAGAAGAAATCTCATGCTAAACTAGAAGCCGCCCCCTTCTTCTGCGCAGTTTTCCCTTATATAGTCATGCTCCGTGCGGCAGCTCCGGGGAAAAGAACACTTTAGCCAAAATGACCAAAAAGGGCTCTTGTCCCTTCTTCCAAAAATGCCCTTGCAAGCCTTCTATTTAATTTCTTTTCCGATGACTGTCAAAGTGACATTGATTGTGGTGTTTTTGATCTACTCTCTGAAATAAATGTAAATTAAGAAAAGTGAGTAGAATCCAGCAATTAATCCACATCAAGTCAGGTAATAGGGGAAATTAATAATAAAATAAATAATAAAATTGCAACCTATCAATTCCCCCCACACCTAAACCATGCTTGTCCTCAAGCATAAGAAAAGTGGACAGACACCAAAAGTTGACAGTGGTCATCACTCTTATCTACTACATTGCCAAGATACCAAGGAAAACCATATATCAAGTATTAGTGATCAAAATCCGAGAAACATCACCCTGGATAGCTTCTAAACCGCAAACTCTTTCAATTCTAAGTTAACTAATCTAAGGAAAAGGAATGGCACACAACATTTATCAGTTAAATGGTCCAAATATTCACACAAGTCTCCATATTAAGTGCATAAACCGGCAAGCTACCCAAAAATTGACACTAGCATAACCTGCACTTTTTACGTTTTCTATTATTTATTCTCACTTTTTTTTTCTTTGCTTCCCCCCCCCCCTTTTTTGATTTTTTTTTTGATAATAATAATAATAACACAAAAAGACTTAGTCTCTAGCCATTGGAGCCTTTCGACGCGAACTCCAACATTTTTAGATGAAGGAGCCCGGTTACTCAGCTCCTTCCGCTATACGACCACGTACTCATATAAAGTACTACTTTTTGACGCGAGAATCGACACTTTTAGGTGCAGATCCCTGGTTACTCAGTAGTAACTCATAGCGGAGTACAGTCAAGCATATTCACAGCCAAACAACGCAAAAACACAACATAATAGCACTACAAACCAAAAATTGGCGCCGCTCGCCTCATTATTGCCAAACATGGAGAATTAGAGTCAATATTGGACCAATTCACATTAAAATGCCAACAGTCATTCCCTATGTCTAGAAAAGTTAACAAAGAAATCAAAAGAGTCAAACAATCCGATATTCACCAAAGAGATGTTTTGGACTCAATCACATTAACTCGATACACTTTTATTTTAAAAACTTGGCAAAAGTAGAATTAGAGGCAATAGCCCAACATCAAATTGGACGCATTCACATGAAAGCCAAACATCAAAAAGAAAGAAAGGAAACGAACGAAAGACAGACAAGTAACGAACTAGAAATAAAACTAAAAACAAAACTACTAAAAACTAAAAACTAAAAGAAAAAACATAGGCACCCCATTAGAGCCCCCCCACACCTATAGGACACATTGTCCTCAATGTGACAAACAAACTGTAAAAGTGGGAGAGAGGGCAACCAAACTTCCCTGAAACCGGGTCAAAGTGGAGGGTGAGGTGGTGTTGGGGATGGGAAACCCGAGTGCTGCATGAAAGCCGCCAGATTGTGTGCCATAGCCGCCACATTGTTATCGATGTTAATCATCCTGGCCTCCAAATTCTGAACCTGCGTCCTAAGCTGGTGCCAGTCTTCAGACCCTGCTAGTGGAGGGGGCTGAGCGGACGTCGACGGGCCAGGATCACCGCCAACCGGGGCCGAACGGGTAAAGGAAGAGCTAGGTGGGGCGCGAGATGGTCGGGGTTGGTATTGCTGCTGGTACCCTGGTTGCTTATTTGGCACGAAATTAGACTGTCTGTTCAGTGCAAAGTTGGGCTGCCTATTTCCTCCATAACTGAAATTCGGGTGGTCCTTCCAACCGGGATTGTACGTAATCGAGTACGGGTCATAGGGCCTTCTTGGCGCGGGCGCGTGACCAGCCATGTTCACTTGCTCTGCACTTTTTTCCTGAATCGCTGGACACATGTCTGTAGAATGACCCATACCAGTGCAAAACCCGCACACCTTGGCCTGAGATGCGCTTCCTACAACCAGTTGCCTAACAAACGAGGTCAACTCAGTTAGCTGCTGCTGGATAGAGGATGTCTCTACCTCATTCACCTCGCGTATTGGGACATCCTCACTCGTACCGAATTGTTGTGAATTCTCTGCCATCCCCTCTATTAACTCCCGTGCTTCCCGAGGGGTTTTGTTCACCAGTGCCCCTCCACTTGCAGCATCAATTATGCTCCTGTCTCTGAAAAGGAGCCCCTCATAAAAATACTGTATAAGCAACTGCTCACTTATTTGGTGCTGGGGGCACTTGCTGCACAACTTCTTGAAGCGCTCCCAATACTCATAGAGTGACTCCCCTGGGTGCTGCTTGATCCCGCAAATTTCTTTCCTTAGACTTGCAGCCCTGGACGCAGGAAAATATTTATCTAAAAATTTTTTCTTCAATTGATCCCACGTGGTTATGCTACCTGGTGGCAGGTAGTACAGCCAGTTCTTTGCAGAATCCTTCAAGGAAAAGAGAAATACCCTCATTTTTATTTGCTCTTCTGTGATTCCCGGGGGTTTCATACTATTGCACACGACATCAAACTCCTGCAGATGCTTATACGGCTCTTCACCTGGTAAACCATGAAAAGATGGTAGAAGATGAATCAGTCCAGATTTTAGTTCAAATGGAGTGTTATCATTTAGGGTGGGGAAGGTAATGCATAAATGCTGTTGATTTAAATCAGGAGCAGCCAACTCCCTCAATGTTCGTGCATTAGCCATGATTCCTTCCTCTTGGTCAGAGTCACTCGAAGTATCTCCAAACGAATCTGTTGGTTCAACTTCTGACTCAGGTTTCTCAGATGTAGCACTGGAGTGCTCCTCTCGGAGCTGTCTGGTCTCTTTTCTTGTCCTACACGTAGTCTTCTCTACCTGTGGGTCGAAAATTAATTCACATGTACGAGAAAAACGAAACATACACTTGAAAAGCACCAGAAAGTTAGATCAAAAATGAATTTAAAAAGAAACAAATAATAACGCCAGTCCCCGGCAACGGCGCCAAAAATTGACAGGGTGTCGAAGCCTGCACAATAATAAAATTAAACCTAATTGCCAGTTAAAATGACCAAAACTCAATTCCAAATACTGGAGCAGGGACTCTAGGTGTGCAATGGGTTACTTGATTCACCCTGTTCCCGAAGAGTTTGCTTGATCCAATATACCCGAATGGGATGGTTATTTTTCACAAATAATTATGAATTTGTAGACAGGGCAAGTAGGGTCGTATCCACAGGGACTGAGTATATTTGCTTCTTGAGAAATCCAAAGTAACACAGGGGGGTGATTTTGTAGGAACGACGACAATCAAATAAATTTAAATAAGAAAATAAAAATAAATAACTAACTAGAAATTAAACAACAATTCACTGAATTTAGAGTAACAATAATTAAAGGTCTAAATCAATTAAAACAAGAAAACAATTAAAAATAAAATAAAGTAGGCAACTGAAAAGTCAAATGGCAATTCACTAAAATCAAGGTAATATTAATTAAGGATCTAGCCAAGAAATAACTTCAACAATAGTTCACCTAATTGATCATCGATGCAAAGCCAATCCTAATTATTTACTAATAAATAGGTTATAACTGCCAAACAAGCGATGGCAATCAACCTCTCCTTACTGTGTCGGTGATTAAAGTACGTCCATTAATCACTGCTCTAATTAGGAAATAATCCTAGGTACGCCCGTAAAATTTAATTCCCCAATTGCCTTACGTATTAGAGGAACCATATTCTAACCAAATAACACACTACCAGGGTTATTTCAGATTAGCCCGCGTATCCCCTGACACGAATCTAATCGTGCCAGTTGTGACTATTTCAGGACAATTAAACAATTACGGATTTAATGCCCTAATTGACAATAGGTTACCAAATCAATTAATTATCCGGATCTAAGACAATCAATTAATTAAATAACTATAAGCATAACAATCAAGGAATATGCGAATATCCATAAATAAAAGGAAAATATTAAATTAAATCGATCTTACAATTTTTAGGCGAATCAGAACCTTCGTTGCTCCTTGACTAGAGTGGTGAAATTAGTTCATGTTCGATGAACAAAACCCACTGAAAATTGAAGAGGGAACAACGGCCATCGTCCGTTGGAATTTGGAAAAATTCAACTCGTCCGAATATTGAATAGATAGAAAAGCTACAAGAGACAATTCATAGTTTTCACTTCGTCTGCCGCACAAGAAGGAAAAAATAATAATTACTAAAAGCTTCTAAGGAAGAAAGGTCAAAGCCAAGAAAGGCTAAGTGCTCCTGACATTCGTAAGTCCAAAAGCTACTAAGAAGCCAAAGAAAAGTCAAAGGGAACAATTCCTCATTGTTCCTGCCATGTGCCTCAGTTCCTGATCAAAAGTCTAAAAGGGAAGAAGAAATCTCATGCTAAACTAGAGGCCGCCCCCTTCTTCTGCACAGTTTTCCCTTATATAGTCATGCTCCGTGCGGCAGCTCCAGGGGAAAGAACACTTTAGCCAAAATGACCAAAAAGGGCTCGTGTCCCTTCTTCCAAAAATGCCCTTGCAAGCCTTCTATTTAATTTCTTTTCCAATGACTGTCAAAGTGACATTGATTGTGGTATTTTTGATCTACTCCCTGAAATAAATGCAAATTAAGAAAAGTGAGTAGAATCCAGCAATTAATCCACATCAAGTCAGGTAATAGGGGAAATTAATAATAAAATAAATAATAAAATTGCAACCTATCAATGAGTAGTAGTAGATAACACCTTTGCAATGTCCTCTTATTCTGTTAGCAATTCTTTGAATTGTTGTTTCTCTTATTCTGCGCGCACCTTACCCGGTTGATCCTCGTCATGGTCCGTAAACTGCATCCTATAACAGCGCTTGCCCACTATTCCTTCCCAATATCCTCCTCAGTCCTCACTGCCTTATTTGAAGGAAATGCATCCGCTAAAACTCAAAACCATGCTCTCTCCACTACATTAAAATGCACATTTTAGTCAAACACTTTCCTAACACACAGCCCTTTTAATCCAAGAAAGCCTTTTTCTTCTTTTGCTATAAAATATCCCAAACAAGAAGAAACGCCTGCACAAATACTACATTGGTCCCGTCTTGACAACTGGCGAAGTAGCCTTCTTAATCACAATCGTTTCTGGGGACCCAATGGCCCACAAACACCCCCGATACAGCCATCATTCTCGAATTCTGGAGAAACCGGCGAGAATGGTTCAATTTCATGTTCAATTGATTGGTGGCTGTTGCTCTTCTTTAGCGGAGATGGGGGCTGTGGTGCTATCTACTACTGACCCTCTTCAAAAATCAATTTAGGTTTTTTGTCCCCTTCAATTTTCAGAGGATTTTGTCCTTAATCGTCTAAAAGTCTCTGTTATAATCCCTATATCTAGACAATCGAACTAGTCATTTCAATTATACCCCTGTCGTGCTGTGCAAAATACATAAAATGTAGTGGCGCCGCCTAATAAGTCCTACATTGAACCCGATAAAATTGTTTGAGAACTAAATTGGTGGAAAAAAATCATGAAGGATGAAATTGGTCTAAGTAAAAAAGTTAAAGAGTCAAATTAACGATTTTCCCAAAGGATACCTAGAAGTCTATAACATAGGAGTAAAATAAACAGACAACATATGTCGTAGCCGGTCCAAGTATAGGTTGGGCTAAACTTCATGCCACCGAAGTCGGATTTAGAAACCTTGTCCAGATTGCAGACATAAATCTTATATATCAACCCATTCTGATCCTAAGCTCAGTCCTAGCTTTAGTGGGTCAGGCAGATCGAGCTCCAATCTTATGGCCCAATTTAAAGTCCCAATTAGGTTGCTTTTAAAACATTTGTGCCTGACAATAATTCAAAACAGTGACTAGGGCACACCCATGTGCAATATAGGAAGTATAGCTCTTTTATATGGAAGAATTTAGTATAAATTTTTATAAACAAAAAAATGGTAAACTTTGATTTTTTTAATTTTTTAAATAGAAATTTAATTACTTGATACATGCACGAAAAAACATATATACATCTTGTTAGCTCCACAAGACAAATTCAAATATAGGAAAATTTGTTGTTCATCTTATAGTACTAAATAACTTTGATAGGGACAATAGTTGCATTGATAAAAAAAAATCATAACACCACTATTTGCATTGATAACATCTAATGAACAAATATTTTACAGAATACTAAGTACGTGGACAAACAAAAATAAAACAAATTTGGAAACCAAAAATTTAGAAATAAACGTGTAAATATAATGTCTGTTAATGGAAGAGCACAATTTTACATGCAAATTGATTTTAAAAATTGAAATTCAGTGTAATGTTATAAAAGTTAAAAAGGCCAACTAACATGGAATCGATGGATTTGTGGGTCTTGAAATAATTTCACTTTGTATACAACAATAACGTACGAGGAGGTTTGAACTTACAGGTCTTAGAGAACATATTAAGAAAGTCAAAAAAAATCTTTAATAACCGGAGAAAAAGCGAATAAAAAAATTGTTTAAGAAGCTTTTAGGTTTGGTGTGGGAAATTATTGTCGTGATAGTAGAAGATAGAAGAGTTAAGCGGAAAACTAATAGTTGAGTGGTGTTGGTAAAATAATAGAGTAAATTTTATATACACTCATAATGTATATATACTATTACCGTTTGATTCATGACGTGTATGCAAAAATTGAATTTCAAATTCAAATTTTGCATAGTTATCATTCATTTAACGCTGATAATGTATACACTGTTAATGTAAGAAAGATTAATAAAAAATAATAAGGATAAACTTGAAAACACAAAAAGTGATAGCAAAAATTTACACCAGACAAACTACGTTCAACCACTTTATTATTGTAAGGATAGTTTCACCTCGATATACAACAACAATCGTATGAGAAACTTCGAACTTACAGGTTGAGGAAAAAAAAAACTTTTAAAAAGTGGAAATAAACTTCAATGACTAGTTTATGATAATGCCCCAAAGGGAAAAAAAAAGAATCCAAGAACGTTTCTGGTAGAAAAAACAGTCATGTTATCACACTGGCACACCAAAATGCATTTGCCCTTTTCATAAGGCAAGACAAAGAGGCAAAATGTTCTTGGTTTCTTCCTTTTCATGCTGATGCATTGGTAGGGACTTGCTGTCTAAGAAAAGGATAAAGATAGCGACTATATTTACACCTTTTACAAAATTTAATTGATTTCTTTTAATACTTTAAGGTAGAAAGTTTCTAGTAGAAAAATGTCAAAAAAGTCGAGATATCTTTTTCTTTTTTTACTATGAAAAAAGTGAACATCAATACATAGTCGCCCTTTTCACAAGGCAAGACCAAAAAAGGGCAAAATTTTTCTTGGTTTCTTGCTTGTTAGGTTGATGCATTGGTGGGATTAGATGTCCAAGATAAGAGTAACAGAGCGGTTAAATTCACACATCTCAATTATAAATCAATAATTTGTACAATTTGATAACAATGATACAAGTCATCAATGCATCAAGTATGGGGACCTAGCCCTCTCTAAGGATAAGTGGAAACTGTGCTTTACTTTAGGCTAATAGGGATCATATGAGTACTGTATATAGAAGTATTACTCTTTCTGTACTCAAAAAGTGACACTACTTGTGTTTTTGAAGGACAAAATAAACAGTGAGTTGTTTGTCAGTGCATGAGTTCAATAATCAGAATGCAGAAGTATTAGATTGAGCCAATACATGTGACGGTAAAGATTGAGAGACCGTTTGGATTAGCTATTTTTTTGGGTTGTTTTTCAAAAATAACACTGTAGCATATTGTTGGCTGGCCTGTTTTCCATGGCAATTAGTGAACCTAATGAAATTGAATTGGTGTTAAATCTCTAACATTAGAAAATCATACAGAAAAATAAGTATTAAATAACTACTAGCTTCAATTTTTCTGGTCATCACACTAGTAAAAGTATGAACTCTCATTTAATTTACCTTTCAACTTGTGAAAACCACCTCATAAAGCTGAGGAGGATCAACATATACAAAGTCAGAAAATCATTCCTAAGTACAATACATAAGTAGTGGTTTGTTTTCACCCTTGGAGTAACTTTGTAGCAGTTAATCTTTTTTTTATCTCTGGGAAGAGGTATTGCAAGAAACTAAACTCCTAAAATCCAAGGTTAAGCAAACAAACATTTATTTTTTGATCAAGAAGAAGTCCAAGTTAGGTATGTGTAAAGGGTCACATTTATAAGATAAGTTACAAATTTTTGATGCATTTACAAGACACGAGAATAGCACAACTCGAAACTTTATGAAAAAAAAAAGAAAGAAAGGAGAAAACTTGAGAGCCAAATCACGGATCTACTTAACTAATGTCTTTACCTAGCTCTTTGGTACGGCACTAGTATTTCCCTAACCTCCAACATGTTCTTTTCAAAAAAAAAAAAAAAAAAAATCTCCAACATGTTGGAGACAGCATTCAATCACACAATTACAAGTTCTGTGGCTCACTTCTATATGGGCTTAGACAAAAGGACAATGGTCACTGAGCTATGTTTTCCAAGCCCAATTACTGGCTTGAGCATAAAAACAAGAATCTCAAGAAAGGCAGAAATCAGAATGGAAAATAAGAACCCTTCAAAGTTCAGTCAGCATGCATAGAGATTTAGATATGCTCCCACTACTCCACCGTTGGTCCATTACAAGTATATTGCACTGATAATTTGTCTTACACCTAAAACAAAAATCACATCTTGAATCTTGTTAACAATATGCTTAAACAAGTCAAATACGACTCACTTTCTAACAGTTTCCCAAACCACTCTCTAATTTCTCCTCATTCTTTACAATGAATCTGCAGATGCAGTTAATACTCCACTCACCTAACATTCCCTCTCTACTACTCTACACTCTTTACTCTTCCACTTCCCTGCTTGGCCACTGTCCCTTTCAGGTCCTTGTCAACTTTCCCTTGCATTATATTTACACCCCAGCTGCTGCTGCATTATTGTATCATTCTGCAATTCTTGAATGCTTTATGGGATTTCTGACTGGATGCTTCTTGTGGGTTTTTATCAACAGCAGCTCTTCGTTAGAGTAACTAAAAGCATTTGTGGTTTTCAGTTTTGTTTCCTTTTAAGTACTGCTGTCATTTGACTGTAGCATTAGTGGACTTATTAGAACCCTTCTTTCATCAGTTGAAGATGTAGGGTCCGATTCCTTTAAACTGTTTGTTTATTGCATTTGTTTGCCTCCAGTTGGTCATAGAAATGCCTGGGTCTATCCTGCCCAAAATGGGTTTTTATCATTTTTATCATTTCATATTTTGCTGGTGTTATTGATTTTTTTTGTTAACCCCATCCTTCTTCAATGGTTGGTTTCTAGTAACATTCTTCAGTCCGTTCATGTTAACTGTAGTTGCTGGTTTCTCTTGCTTACTGCATCTTAGCATTCCACTTCCCTGAAGTTTTGCTTATTTCTTGATTTATAGTACTTTGGACCCTTAAAACTATTCTAGCTAGTTCCAGATGCTTTCCCTAGTAGTCCACATTGTATAGCATCAACTGAAATATTGTTGGCTTTGGGAGCAAAGGTGGCGAAGTTGAGAAATGCGATTCATTTGTCTGATATTGTTAGTATTAGTAGAATTTGCAGCAGGACAATCAGATTTAGAAGCACTCCTGGAGCTAAAAAAGGGAATTCTGAAAGACCCTTCAGGGAAAGTGCTTGTTTCTTGGGATTCCAAGTCTTTGTCTTCTGATGGCTGCCCTAAGAATTGGTATGGTATCAGCTGTAGTGAAGGTAATGTAACTTCAATTACACTGAATGGCATGGGATTAGTTGGAACCTTTGGTTTCCCTGCAATTTCAGGGCTCAAAATGCTTCGGAATTTGTCAATTCCTAACAACCAGTTCAGTGGCAGTGTCAATCAGGAGATTGGATTAATCACTACCTTGGAATATTTGGATCTGTCGGGCAATCTATTTAATGGTACAATGCCATCTGAATTAACTGACTTAAAGAGCTTGATCCATCTAAATCTTTCAGTAAACTACATGGAAGGCACAATTCCTTCTGGTTTTACATATCTGGAGCAGTTGAAGTTTCTAGATTTGCATTCTAATGGTTTTTCAGGGGAAGTTATGGACCTGTTAGCCCAACTAGGTAGTGTGGAGCATGTGGATGTCAGCAGCAATAGTTTCTCTGGCTCCTTAGACTTGGCACTAGGAAGTACCTACTTCATATCTTCGATTCAACACATAAATGTTAGCTGTAATAACTTGGGTGGAGAGCTCTTTGCTCATGATGGAATGCCATATTTTGACAATCTTGAGGTGTTTGATGCAGCAAATAACCACTTTGTAGGCAATGTTCCTTCCTTCAATTTTGTGGTATCTCTGCGAGTTCTTAGGCTTGGAACTAACCAATTATCTGGAGCGCTACCAGAAGCCCTTCTGCTCGAGAATTCAATGGTCTTGACTGAATTGGACCTTAGCCATAATCTACTTGAGGGTATGTCAATTCTGAAGTTCAGCTATACGTTTTAAACTGCTCTTGTATGTTTGAAGTTAACCTTCAGTTCAAATGATTAAAGGATGTCAATTTCAAGGCATTGCTCCATTTTGTTCTTCTGTTTAATTTACCATCTCGAGTGATAAACTTAGGGCTGCTGGCTTCTATAAAATACCAAAGGAGGAGTTTTTCCAAAAATTATAAGCAATAGATGAAGAAAAGAGCATAAAATAGAAATTGAACTAAAACAGGGGTAAAATAGAAAGACTAGCTGTTTGCTGTGTTTCTATTCTTTCCCCATCCCCATTTGTTGGTCTAATTTTAATCTGTTGCAGATGATTCTAATTTGATAACATGCTGTAAAGCAAGAAGCAGGATGACATTTCTTATAATGATTTCTTTTTCAACAGGTCCTGTAGGAAGTGTCAGCTCTGCAACTCTGAAGAATGTAAATCTGTCCTCTAACAGTCTGTCAGGCCCCTTGCCTGCAAAGATAGGGCATTGTGCAGTCATAGATTTGAGTAACAACAAATTCACTGGAGACTTGTCCAGAACACAGAGTTGGGGGAATTATGTTGAAATTATTGACTTAAGCTCCAACTTGCTGATGGGAACACTTCCAAATCAAACTTCTCAGTTCCTGAGGCTTGCCTCATTAAGGATTTCCAACAACTCATTGGAAGGTAGCATTCCTCCTATTCTAGGTAGTTATCCTGAACTAAAAAGATTTGACTTCAGTTTAAACCACTTTAGTGGTTTACTGCTTCCAAGCCTTTTTAACTCAACCAGAATTACTGATATCAACTTGTCTTTCAACAACTTCTCTGGCACCATACCTATTGAGTCACTGACCACTCAGAATCCAAGTCTGGTAGTTATTGATCTGTCGCATAATGCACTAACCGGCCAATTGCCTCCAGAATTTGGTGAGTTCCCAAATTTGGTATATCTTGACCTATCCAACAACAACCTTGTGGGAGAAATCCCTGATGACCTTCCAAATTCACTGAAGGCATTCAATGTGTCATATAATAATCTGTCTGGAACTGTGCCTAAAAACTTGCAGAGGTTTCCCCTTTCTGCATTTCATCCGGGAAATGCCCATCTTACTCTGCAATATGAGTCGTCTTCACCGATAAGTGAACCAAATACAAGCTTGAGGAGGCAAGGTTCACATATAAAATCCATAATCAAGACTGCTCTTATAGCTGGTTTAGTTGGTGGTGCCTCTACTATTATCTTCTTAACCACAATCATCTATTGCAAATTCCATCATCGAGAAGATAGCAAGTCAACTTCCAATGATGCTACTAAAAAGAAAGGTATTCAGCCAAAATCTTCTCCTAATCCTGATACATCTGCTCTTTAGAAAATGATAAAATCAATCACTAATTTCTTTTACCTTACCTTCAGATCCTTTATCTTTATCACAAGTAGAGTCTGGTCTTGATCCTCAAGGCAAGTCATCAGTCGAACCAGGAAAAAAAGGTCTTGGCCAGCCAGATGCAGTGAGAAAAAGTGAAATGACAGCTTCTTCTTTATCTATAAGTTCATCTGCTAATACATCGCCTTCTAATCTCCAACAATTATCAGACTATCCTAGTCCACTCAAGGTTTGTTCTCCAGATAAACTTGCTGGAGATCTTCAGCTCTTTGATAGCTCTGTGAGGTTCAATTCCGAAGAACTATCATGTGCTCCTGCAGAAGTTGTTGGAATGAGTTGTCATGGAAAGCTTTACAAAGCTGTGCTCAGTTCTGGTCATATACTGGCTGTGAAATGGCTCAAGGAAGGAATAGCTAAAGGAAGGAAAGAATTTTCCAGAGAAGCAAGGAAACTAGGAAACATCAGACATCCAAGTTTAGTTTCCCTTCTGGGTTATTACTGGGGCCCCAAAGATCATGAAAAGCTGCTTATATCAAATTATGTGGATGCACCATGTTTGGCTCTCTGTCTTCATGGTATTCTCCTTTCCTCTTTTATTACTGCTACTGACTTATTTCTATGTTCTCCTTTTATGGTAAATTGCATTAGTTGTCCTCAAAATATATAAAGAATGGGAGCATTTGGCTCTTTGAATTTTGTTGATTTGATTTATTAAGTTTCAGAAGCCATCGTATTACAATTTTAAAATTGGACTGTACATGTTATCAAATGCTTCAAAATAACCTCGTTGTATTTGGTTTAGTGCCGCTGCTGCACATAGACTTCAAGATTAATGATGATATTACTAAGCACAATGAAGATTGTTCTTTATTTAACAGACTTGTATTTTGATCCGTTAAATCTGTTCAACAAATAAGGATTGTCATATGCAAAGAAGTGCTCGAATTGAATTTAATTTCTGAAAAAAATATGATTTTTAATCTGAAATGCAATTTTCAGCTCTCATCATGCTTTCAATATCTTCTGTAGATAGAGATGCCAGAAAGTTGCCTCCTTTGGCTCTTAATGACCGGCTCAAAGTTGCTGTTGATGTTGCTCGGTGTCTGAACTATCTTCACAATGACAGCTTAATACCTCATGGAAACCTCAAATCAACAAATATCTTGATTGAAATTCCTAAACTGCATGTACTTGTAACTGATTATAGTCTCCATCGGTTAATGACATCAGCTGGTACAGCTGAGCAATTACTGAATGCAGGCGCCCTTGGCTACCGACCCCCTGAATTTGCAAGCACAAGTAAACCTCTCCCATCGCTGAAAAGTGATGTATATGCTTTTGGTGTTATCCTATTGGAGCTTCTGACAGGAAGAAACTCTGCAGAAATTGTTAGAGAGAGCAACGAAATGGTGGATTTAACAGAATGGGTGAGATTATTGGTCATGGAAAATCGTTCAACAGAGTGCTTTGATAAATCCATCTTTAGCACCCAAGAGCGACCACTTAAAGTTTTGGATAGCATGCTTCATGTTGCTCTCAGATGTATCCTTCCAGCAGATGAGAGACCTGACATGAAGATGATTTTGGAAGATCTTTCTTCAATAATATCAGAACATGCCCTGAACAGGTAGATAAATAGCCTTGACTGAAGCTCAGAAAATTGATTGGTTCTTTCCAGTTTCTGTTTCCTTCTGATTACTTCCAACTGCATGTAGCCAGTAGATCGAGTTTTAGAAGTTGTTCCATGTGATAGTTCTGATGAAAAGAATAAGGTTTCTTTTAACCCTTTTCACAGTCATCATCATGGATCTTTTCCAGAAGAATGTAAATGTAGTCATCAAGTATTCCTCACTGTAAAATTCATAAATATAATCGTAAAATATTCTTTTGCGGTTCAAGATAATCGTGTTGGTAAACCTGGTTTGATTCTTTTCACGGTCTAATTATTTATCTGATTTTTGATAATTGTCTAGTTGGTGAAAAACTTGAGATGAATTAGCATTTAGCAACGGAACTATTGATGCATGAGTTAATCACAGTTGCATGAATACTATATCATCCTCAGTCATGTAATTTATGGTTTGTGTTCTTGCTCAAGGGTGCCTTTGCAGCCAAACTTTTCTACCATGACTTTTGGAAAAATTAAATGTCTTTGGATGCCAATCTTGCTGATTATCATTGTTGAATGAATTAAATACAGTTCCAACAAGTGTTTGGATTGCATTTTTCTATCAAAAAAATTTTACGTTTTTCGTGAACACATTTTTCAATCACTATTTTACCTTGTATATATCAATTCGTTACGGTATATTTTTCTACAAAATCTCTAAAGAATAGCAAGCCAAGGGAAGATTTTATCATAGCTGTTGCTCTCATCAGAGAAATGAAATGCAAGGTTGTTTTATTTTTGATACTTTCAGAAGCATGAAATGCTAATAATTCGTGACTGCTTATATTATTAAATTTTGAAGTTTCTATTTAGTTCTGTCTCTTATTTGTAAGCATTCTTGTCAATATTGCCCAGTAATTTGTACAAGTAATGCACTCAAACCTTGGCAGAAATAGAACTCAGGCCAAGTAAAAGGTTGGTTTTTCACAAATCCGCTTATCAAAAAATTGCTAATTTTCTGAAAAGTACACCAAAAGAAATTAACATACACCCCCTGCGGTTAAGTACTTCTAAATATTCGCCCCTGGTGATTTAAAAGAGTACATTTGCACCCCTTATATTTTAGATTTAAGTGAAAAGTAGATGGAAGCTCACTCCAATAATGGAAATTTCATCATACAGGCCCCATTAATGAGAGTGAAAACTGAATTCTAGTAATCCCACTTGAAACTAACGTTCTTGTTCCCAAAATGCCTCCATTTGAACATTAAATTCTATGCAAAGTTCAAAGACAAATACAATATTCAATTCTTTTTTCTTTAACCTTTTTATAAAGCATAACATTTAAATGGGGGCACTTTAAGAATAAAAGTATTAGATTTAAGTGGGATCACTAGAACTAAGGGTGTGTTTGATAAAACTGATATCTAAAAACTGAAATCTGAAGCATAAATTTATCAAGTTATTAAATTGTTAAGTACTAAATCTGATATATTTGAGTACATATCATATTATTTGATAAGTGAATAGTTTATCACTTATTTTTTATAATAAGTTTTGCCTAAGAAATTTAGTACTACTTAATTAATTCAGATGTTTTGTTTTTTATAATCAAAGGTGTCTGAATATATTAAGATCTGAATCTATTAAATATAAGTGTTGAATAGAGTTATTTAATAGGGTCTAAGCTACAATAGCATTATTGTGGTGCACACATTTAAATCTCCATTAGTGATGAGTGCTTCAATCTATTTTTCACTTAAACTCAAAATGTAAGGTGTGTAAGTGCATATTTTTAAACAACAAAGACTGAATGTGTCAAGGTGCATAATCACGGGGTTTATGTGGAATTTGTCCAAAAAAATGCAAAATGGCGGGCGCTTGGATTGAGTTTTTTGTTTTTTCACCCCCTTTTCTAGTAGATTAATGTTATAAGACCAATATTAAGTGAAGCAAAAATAAGGGTGCGTTCGATAAAACTAAAATATGAAATTTGAAATTTGAAATATATAGTTTGAATTTATTAAATTACTAAATTGTCAAGTACTAAATCGAATATATTTGAATGCATATCACATTAAGTAATAAGTGAATAGCTCATTACTTATTTTTAAAAGCAAATTTTGTCTAACAAATTCAGTGCCACTTAATTAGTTCAAATGTTTTTTTTTTTTTGGTTATCAAACGTGTTTGAACATGTTAAGATTTGAATCCATTCAGTTTAATTACTGAATTAGGTTATTGAACAAGGCCAAAGGTGCGTTTGATAAAGCTGAAATCTGAAATCTAAAGCCTCAGTCCTTTAAATTAGTAAATTCTTAAATACTAAATCTGATACATTTGAGTATATAACACATTAAGGGATTAATGAATAGCACATCATTTATTTTTGGAGCAAGATTTGGCTAGAAAAATTCAATACTATTTAATTAATTCAGATATTTTATTTTTCATTGTCAAACGTGTTTGAATATATTAAAATTTGAACCCATTAAATTTAAATTCTGAATTGAATGGTCAAGTAATTAAAAAGCAAACAATTACACACACTGATTTGCTTGCATCATCAACACATTTTTCAATCACTTTTTTATCTCACATACATCACATCAAAAAAGTGCTACAGTGTATTTTTTCCCAAAATTATCTCAAATAATTTGCAATCCAAACATTTATATGAAGAGAAGGACGAAAACAAGAAGAAATTAACACGATAGTTCCAACTACATTGATAACATCTTAACAAGTCCACTTTAGTCTCTGGTCAAGGACAACCATGCATAGTTTTCTGAGTACTTAGCTGCCATTGTCTCTTTGTTTTCAGTACCAATTTTTTTTGTTCTCGGAATGCGGTTGTTTGGCATCTCAAAGCAACAAAAGTGAAGCATAAAAATTTATGATGGACGATTAGCTTAAAAAAGTGCAAGCAAAAAGAAATTCCATGCCACTAATCAACAATCATAGCTGCATTTTCGAGAAGTCAATGGCGGCACAAAATCTAAAGAATAAAGCTCCTATTCCCCGGCATGGCCTGTAGTTTTGGCACTAAGTATTTCAGGTTAATTGGTTGTCCTTTACTTAAAAAGAAGGGTGGAATCCAATCCACCTTACACAAATTTTAATTTTCTACGTGAAGTATTACTAAACATAAGCTTTACAAAAGTATTACTACAATTCAAGTGGTGAGTGATAATATTAAAGCTTTAATAGTGGGTTACTTTTCTTTTTTATATCGTGTGCTTTTAGGTACTAAATAGAAAAAACAATCGTTGGGGGATTTTAGAAGTGTGATGGATTCATCTCTTTGAGCATATAGTAGTGTAATTTTACACACATTATTCCTAATTCTTAGTCTTAAACTTAGATAGCATATTTATTTTGCATTGTTTTGCACAAATTCATGAATAAGTAATTGTATATGTGATTTTGTGCTAAAGTATAGGAGTGACTTTACTTATAACTATGTAAACATGAATAAAAGTAGAATGTGCACCTTTTATTTTCTTTATGTGCATAAGTAAGTAGCTTTTTTTTTTTTTTTTTGTTGGTGTCATCCATGCATTTCTGAGTTTTTATCATCAGATTAATAACTCATGGAACTAATCACTAATCGTTTTTTTTTTTTGGGGGGCGTAAGTAACTAATCATTAATCTTGCCCCTATTCCACATTAGTTTGGATGTTCAACTCAAAATCAACTAGAGAATGCCAAAATGAATAACGATCCTATAAACTTATCTGAAAAGAAATTAATCTCCAATTTTTTCCCTTTCCAAGAAGTACATGAAGTACAAACACAATTATGGCCTAGTTGTGTTTACTAGACAATGTTATGGTATCCCCATTTTTGACACTAGAATACAAAATTCCAATTAGCTGTCTTTTGAATGTTTATAGTCGAATTTGCAGTTACTCTTTTGGCAAATACATGATCATACACACACACGCACAGACACACCATCTGCAGCATGATCTTCCGAACAGGATACAGAATTCCAGTAGTATAGATGGGCAAAAAAAGGGTACAACGGACGGAGCCCAATCTCTCTTTGTTTTTCTGTCTGCCATTTTGATGTGGGCATTTTATTCTTGGTTCTGTCATGGATGAGAGGACAAAATTGGTTGAAAGAAATCCAGAGATTGCCATTGCCAGAAGGATAATGACAGAAAATTGATGTTGATATTTCCTTAGACGTGTGAATGAGGCTGAAGCATGCAAATATGAGATCCAAAGCCTCTCAAGTTGAATAACCGTCCAGTTCTATCTGATTATATAATTCGTACAATATTTGGTACAAACTGATACAATTTTGGTATAATCGGGAATATATCAACTCATACAATTAAGTTGACGTAAAAATCACAATTACATCAAAATTGTACGACTTTACACCAAAAGTTGTAAGAAGCGCGTCAACTAGAACAATATGGATGGAAACCGTCTAGAGAGGCCTCTGATCCGCAATTTGAGGCAAGGATGGCTGTGTTCAACATCCATCCGAAAAAATCAGTGGGGTCAATTGTTTTTTTTTATAACCCGGAACATGTCCCGACTTGAACCACTTAGAATCCGAGCCGATACACCAAACCAAAAGAGTATGCCGCGGCCCCACGCAACACACCCCGGGCGAGTCACGGGGGTTCAAGTCCAGGGTAAAATTCGAACACAAGACCAAAGGAGTCCTTAAGAGTTCGCTTACCACTGGATTAGGGGTGTATTCGAGCTCAAGAATCTCAGCTCGAGCTCGAGGTCAATCGAGTCCTTAAAAGCGCGAGACTCGCCTTATCGAGTCGAATAAACTAATCAATCGAGCTTTTTTGATTAATCTTGTAAATTCAATATAAATTATGTCACAGCCCCACCTTCCCCTAAGGCGATCCAGAGGGTTCGGCGGGCCGCCTGCCCAGCTCTCGCCGGGACTCAGTCGTTCACTACAATCCTCAATGAAATTTCAAGATATTTATATCAAATATACATCAAAGGTTCCCAAACTTTACATATCAAAAGCGAAGCGTCCACGCTTCCACTGCGCCCCTCTGATCCTTGATACCAACTATTCTACAGGAGGAAGTCCAAAACTAGACTATTACACATCCAATCAATTCTAAACGTTCAATATAATCCCAATATGAACGATTACACAAAAGGAATTCTAAGTTCAATCCATACATGAGATAATCCATGAATAAACACTACAAGCCCTTCCTTCGCCTTGAGCCCTGTGGAGGGGAATAAAACATTTTGGGGTGAGCTAGAAGCTCAGCGAGTAACCAATAAAATCAGTAATCAAATCTGTTTAACAATAGTTCATTTCAATGATGTCATTTCAATATGGAGTATCAATAATTCAAGAAACATTTACAATGGAAAGCAATAGTAACATTCATGAAAAGGATACGTTCGTTCTCCTGTCATTTCATTGCATTTGGTTTCATTCGTGCATTCATTCACCCCGTCCCTGGCTTTTGGCCAGGCTCCACCAACCTACAAGGTAATACTCGAGTATACCGAAACGTTCACCCAAGTTCCTAGTCGCCCGACCGAGTCCGCTTCTGGCTCGAGACGACCAGTAACAAGGGGCAATGGCCAGTTCAGCCCAAAAGGCTTACATTCATGCGCAAGTAGCATTTAATCATTAATCATTGAAAATTTCATATTTATTTAGGTCGAGTGCGATAAAGGTACACACTCGCCTAGAAAACTCGTTTTAACAATCATTGAAAGCAAAATCAATAATAACAAGACACTGATATGCAAGCACGCATGATATGTAAGAAAACAGTTCCAAAATTAACTTTGAAAACAGTTCAAAAGTAAATAATGCGGGAAAGCGGTTCAAAAGTAAATTGGGAAACAGTTCAAAAGTAAATAATGCAAGAAACGGTTCATAAATAATTTTAGAAATAGTTTGAGGTCACTCACCTCCACGGCTCTGAAACCATCCATCATATAGCATTGCCTTGCTCAAATCCAAGTCTTAGATCACAAACCCAATGCAACAAGTCCCTTCAAAGTTCGGACAACACTTCCCCTAAATTTGCTAACTTTTCCAGCCATCACGGCTTCATTATATTTCTCATTCAACCCAAAGGTACACACACAACAACAAGGTCATCCAATAGCCATCCAGCAAGCTCCAAGTAGTACTAGTACAAGTCAAGCTAGGGAAAAGTCCGGAAATGAAAGTTAAGCTCAAAACCAGAAAAACAGTTTTGGACGTCATTTTGCGGTAATGGTACCAAAGGCGCTACGATTGTCGGATGAAGGTGCAAGACCCACCATTTCGAAGCTAAGAACCAGGGCTACAACAATGTAGAAGGTCACTCAGTCCAAATCCCAGCACAGCTAAGTCATATAAGCCAAATACCAAACCAGAACCGTAATTGCAGGTTTGCAAATCACACTATGCTGTAATCAGTACAACTTAGTCTATACAGGTCCAAATGCAGAAATTCCAAAGGCATATTATAGCTAGGCCATCAAGCTACATTTCATCAGAAGACACCAGTATCCAAATCCAAAGCAATTCCAGTCAAAACAGACGATTACAAGCGCAGTTTGTACATTCTGATCAACCCAGAACAGCAACAGTAAAATCGACATATCTCATTCTACACTACTCCAATTGCCCTGAAATTTTACAGGAACCCTTAAAACATCAATACCTACAACGTTCATGTTTTAAGAAAAGGCCAATTCGGCCTCTAACCATATGATACAAAACCGGACAGAAAAGGGGGTTATGAAACCCTAACTTTTTCAAATTCCTTCCAAATCCAAAATTCGTTGCAATTACCAATCATATACACCTACTAGAGTCATAACCCCTCATTACCAACCATCATAAATAACCACAACATCATGATCACATTAAACCAGAAAATTCCTCAATAAAATAAAAACTTCACCAATTCATCTCAAACCAAGAAACAAACCACAAATTTCAGCACTTTAGCCACCACTAGGCACAAATTAAGCATCATTAAGTGTAGGAGGAAGTGTAATCACCACTTACCTAGTAAACAAGAGAGAAGGAGTTGTAGAACACCTTAGCTTCCTTAAAAACTTCACCAAACAACTTACTAGCACCTAATGGAGGGATTTTATGGAGTAGAAACTAGTTTATGTGATTGTTTTTGTAAGCTTGAGCTAAATGGAAGCTAAAATGTTGAAGAGTTTCTTTCTTCTTTGCTCAAGAGAGAACCGGCCATGGAGGAGAAGAAAAGAGTGAATTTTAGTGATTTTTGTGAGATATTTAACCCAATGGCAAAAAGTCAAAAAGGGTGAATAGTTGTCTTAGGCTTCAACCACTCACAAAGTGACACGTGTCACTTCATTAAATGCATTTCTATCCTTTTGTTTCCTCTCACATCAATCACATCTCATCCTCCACTTATCTCTTAACACCCGATAAATTTCACTCAGTATCCGGAACTTAACCTTATTGGCCGAATTTTTCCGAACTTTTCGCCCTAGTGGGTCCCACATCCGGAATACACTCTTAATTTCTCAAAACCTATTTGATACTAGAAAAATCATCCAAAAACTATATCTGCTCATTAAAAATATCTAGAAAATTTCCCTACGAAAGAAAACGCAGAAAACAAGCCATTAAATAAATAAAACCCTAGAAAATTAGAAAATTTTCGAGTTCTCAAACTCATTTTTTTTTCGAGGCGTCACAAATTATATCCATAACGGTCATTTTATAATTATAATACATACATATTATTTAAATTATACTACTCAACGAGTAGCTCGTCGAGCCACGAGCTGCAAAAATTCGAGCTCGAACTCGACTCAACTCGAGACTCGGCTTCAAACCAAATCATTGACCGAGCTGCTCGCAAGCTACTCGCGAGCAGCTCGGCTCGCATGAATCCCTACACTGGACTACCCCCGTGGGGGCTAGTGGGGTAAATTGTTGGTCGAGCACATAGACAAAATGGAATCACTTATAGGCATCTAAACTTCTAGTTGGTGCCTTTTTTATTTTTTTGTGCCATAAGCAATATAAAGTATCAATCAAGTTATGAAATTTTTATTAGTGAGAAAAAATGTTTTGAGTTGAAATTGCTAAATAGAAGCTAAGGATTATGATTCATGAATGTCATGACATATTGTAACAAGAAGCCAAAAAGAAGAGGGCATAAAGTCTCTAGCTAGTTTAGAATCAGACTAGACTTCTCTCCATTGCATTGAGAAGAATTTTTCTCCATTATACTTCAGTAAAATTAATTTAAAAAATTATTTTCAAAAATCAATACCGTTCATAATCTATTTCATCGCTTGTGCTAATAATACACCAAATTTTGTATGAAAAAAAAGGTATACGAGCTCACGTAGATTTGTACCAATTAAGTGTACATTCCAATTAGCGCTTGCTTAACTTCGTTTCAATCTTGTTTAGTTCATGAAGCCAACAGGGGTCATATACAACCCAAACTATGAAAACCTGATGAGTCTTTACGGATACTGGTGATATATTTAAATAGTAGACCTTTTTACTTTGTGAAATTGTGCTTATGTTAATTCATATCCGAAATTGGATCTTGGGCTGTGTATACATCACTTATAAGTGGTCAATTGTTGATGGAGCGCATAGACAAAAATACCATTAACGGAATCACTTTAGGCCATCTAAACAGACTAAGCGAAGGATTAGTGAAATTTGTATTAGTGAAAGGAAATGTTTTGTGTTGAAACTACCAAGTAGAAGCGAAGGATTATGAATAGAGCTAGCAAAGAAACTCAAAACCCAATAACCCACCCAACCCGCTCATTAATTTTAAAAGATGGGTTGGGTCAGTTGGATCAGAGGTTTTATTGGATTGGGTAAGAATAACCCGACTTATTCATTGAACGGATTGAATTTTTTATTTGGACACCCAATACTCGACCTGTTTAAAAGTACTTCAAAACAAAAAAAATACAAGATTCAATACATATATGCCCAACCACTTACATTTGGACATGTGTTAAAAATTTATTGATCAATTTGTATTCACAATTCTCATATATATGTTTTCAATCAATTTTTTAATTTTTATTTAAAAGAAAAAAGAAACTTGAAATAAAAAACTCATGCTTATTTTACTTTTACAACAGTAGTTAAACTTGCTCAATTTCTATAATGATTTATTATACCTTTTAAGAGTATGTTGTTTTCCTCCCCTTTTTGTCTTTAATTTTTTTGGTTGTTGTTCTCAGATTGCTACTTGATTCTGTTTGTTAATATTTCGTGTACGTAAAATAGAGTTTTAAATTTATTCTAATTGCATTCTTTTACTTTTCTCTAACTTGTTTTATTTCGTTGTTAATAATTCCTCATCAATATTATAATACAACAATTATATGTCTCTTAATTACATTTTCAAGCATAATATAATTTAGCATTCAATAATTTAAGTACATAGAATATAACAACTTATAATAAGGCAGATATGAATAGTAAATGTGTTAAATAAGTTGTGACAAAAATAATTTCAATCAACTAGTAGTATTAAAAAGTATAAAGTCAACAAATTTTTTTAGCTAATCGATTAAAATGTACAATTCATTATCTTAAATTCACAATACAAGCAATATAAAATATTATTCTATTTATGATGTGTTTCCAAGGAGTTTAAGAAGTGAGTGTATGTTTGTATGTGTGTGAAAACATATTTATGTACGTGAAAATGTGTCTATATGTGTGAAAAAAATCTTTTTGTGTATTAAAATATGAGTAAATCTTATATACACTGACAGTGCACACACTATCACCGTTGGATCCATGACACATGTACAAAAATTAAATTTCAAATTCAAATTTTGCATAGTTGTTATTCATCCAACACACTGTCAGTGTAGGAAATATTAATCCTTAAAATATATATGAGAAAGTTTATGTATCAAATGTATTAATTAATACACTGGGTCATTTCAAATGACCCAGTATGACCCAATCCAAAATCAATCCAATCTAAAGTTGAGCGAGTTGGATATAATCTATTTAAGTGAAAAATCCAATATCAACAAGTCCAACAGGCCCAATTGCCAAGTATAATTATAAATCATGAATGTCATGACATATTGTAATTTGTAACAAGAAGCCAAAAAGAGAAGGACATAAAGTCTCTTGCTAGTTTAGAATCTATCCACTTAACAAGGCAAAAAAAAAAAAAAAAAAAAGTATAAGAGCATATGTAGATTTATTCCAATTAAGCGTACATTCCAATTAGCGTTTGCTTAACTAAGTCTTTACAAATAATGCATAAGTGACTAACAAATAGGAGGCCATGCAAGTATATTAATATTGTAGATATTTTCTTATTTTTGTGAAAATTATGATTATGTTAGTTCACATCCAAAATTAAAATTTAACCTATATTCGTTCTTCTTGCTTTTTAAATTTTATCTCTTCCTTACTTAAATAAATAAATAATTGTGTACACATTATTCGTACCTGCTAGCACCCGCCAGTTGATTAGCTCAAAGGACAAGATTCTTGAGGGCGGATAACGGCAGAAATGTGAATATGAAGCAATCAGATTTGGAAGAAATTCAAATATTCTCATTCCAGCAGCAAACACGCCAGATTGATTAAATAGATTACAATTTTAATTAATTAATCAGTGCATGCGTGATCTTGACTCTGTCTTGTCTACTTCCACCGGTTTCCTAAAATTTACGTGATCTTGACACCAAGTAATGGACTGACTGCATATTTTGTTTAAAGAGATAGTTTTCATTAGGATCAAAAAGTAAAACAAGACAAAGAAAATTCATCCCAGCTAACAACTCTATATAGTTTTATGTACTCATCGAGTATTTGCTGACTCTTTCTCTTTCTTGCTACCTCAAGAAACCTCAATTTCTCTGATTATAGAAGAAAGATAACGTCATCAGAGGAAAGTTTCAGAAGGGTACTCTTAACTTAAATCGTTTTTGTCCTGAGAATAAATGAACAACTGACTTCTCTAATTAAGTATCTGACAAAGCACAAACATTAGTAAGGTGGAATAGAGCATGGTCGGTCAATTAGGTTAAGTTTTCGACAAGTTAACCTTTGTTTTGGCCAAGTTTATAACATTCACTAACACACATGAAGTTACAATCTAGGGTTGACAGAGGAATTCATAGTTGTGATGCTCAAATCAGACACGAGTTACCCTTATGCACACTACTAATATGACGATCAATGAAGTAAGTTATGGAGATCATTGGCTAATTAAACTGTTTAGGTACTTAATTATAGCCTTCTAGCAAAGGACATCAACTAATGTTACTGTAGCAATTGCTTTAAATCGATAGGCTACTAATTATTAACCGATGGATAATAGAGAAAGAGTCAGGTTGGATGGTAAGGTAAAAAAAAATGATTAATTTAAATGACTGTCACGTCTATAACATCAACTAATCTTACACGTGGTATACATGCCACGTCTGTACCATTTAGACAAATATGTGGCAATTGACATAAGATCCTTGTGATCCAAGTCCACCATTAAATATAAGTTGGAGTGCTAATTTTGTGTTTGTCTAAAACTTAAATATGTATGTTAAACAAGTTCAATTTTCCTCAATATTATTTTACTTAAATTTTATTAAACTGGAAGGGTAACTTAAAGGTCTTTTTATTCGACAAATTTTTTTGGAGTTTAAAAGGCGGTAAAATGTCTTTCCCTAGATTTAGAGTTATGTAAGATCAAACGAAAATTAGTGCCTTACATACAAAGAATTATGCCTATACCAAGAACAAGGAACTGGTAAAATTATCTCAATGCATCAACATGCTAAACATGGCTGGAACTGGAGTGCTTTGGCTTGTTGGTTGGATCCCACTTTATGGCTTAGGTAGTCCATAGTTGGCTTCTACATGCATATCTGCACTTTGTTAGATACAGGCTTGTTCTAGGACTTTTCTTTCTTTAGCAACACAAAGCTGTCGATTCAAAGATGCCCAACTGCCATCCTTTGAACATTTCCTTTGCTTTTTCTTTAAATTATTTTGATTTTTTTTTTACCATATCAGCTTTGATATTTTTCTTGGTTTTCCAATATTAAAAAGTCCCTCTACTCTCCAATTTAGCAATAATAAACCTTCATGTATAATAAACTTATAGTGCTTAAAAAAAAATAAACCTTCTTATAGAATGGTGTAAAAAGACAAATAGTGCCAATTTTACCAAGCAATTAGATTGGCAACAATCTCATTGAAGTAAAGGAATAGTCAATTGGCCAGCATACATACTAACAAAAGCATGAGCCAACTGTTTCAGGAATACACTGCTGCCGTTTTCCATCTATTTGTTGACTAAAATTTTTTTGTTATTATGTAGTAAATATCATGTTTGATCAAATATATCTTATTGTTTTTAAAAAAACTGCTGACTCCATGATGCATATTCCTAAAATCATAACGTATTATTAAGTGATTTGTAGTTCAAAATATACATTAAGTCATTGCACATTCTTAGACATGATTCATACTTTTACTTTTCATCTTTGTTCCACATGACCATTGCACTTAGATGTTAAATTTGATCCTAGCTCGTTTTTCATATAAGTCATGCATGTACCAAATATGTTACATAAATTTCATCTGCAAGTTTGTTAAAATGTCAGCATAAAATTTGATAATCATTGACAATCACGCAGTCTGATCTAAGTGATCATCAGTAGGGTTAACTGATACCTTCTACAGAGTTGAAATGGTAATTCAGGCATGTTTGTCAATTTCAAAGTTTAGGTAGTGAGAGAGAATGCAAGTCATTTAAAATTAACCTTTTTTAGTCCTGAAAATCAACCTCACGTAATCGACCTACTGATTTCTCTAATTAATTATCTGATAACACACGAAAGCAACTTGGAGTAGGGCACGGTCGGTCAATTAGGTTAAGTTTTCGACTAATTAACCTTGTTTTGCCAAGTTAAAAACATTCAGTAATAATATGAAGTCAAGACCTGAGATTGATAAGGGCTAGCTGTATTGCTCAAATTACAAATGAGTTAACCCTCATGCAAACTGATACTACAACGATTAATGAAGTAGGAAGTGAAGAACCTTGGCTAATTGAATTGTTTAGGTTGGATTGCATTTTCCGTGATTTTTCATGGAAAAAATTACTGTAGCGATTTGATGTATGTGAGGGAAAAAGGTAATAGGGAAATGTGACTACGGAAAATGACGTAATTTTTCGACGGAAACCGGCAATCCAAACAAGGCCAAGTTTAGATCCATCAGCTAAGTGTTAACCAGTCAATAATAGTTGTCATTTACTAAAACAAGTGATACACTTTGTCAAGATCATGCAAATATGTGATTCAAATCCAACACTTGGCATGTAATATGTATGCCAAGTTTGCATTATTTGAAGTGATAAAATGTCTAAAACTCAAGTATGTTGGTTAAACAAGTTCAATTTTCCTCAATATTAGTATTGTACTTAAAATTTATTGAATGGGGTGGGTAACTTAAATGTCCTTTTAGTCGACAAACTTTTGGAGTTTAAAAGGTGGTAAAATGTCTTTCCCTAGATAGAATTAGGATTAATTTTTTACCATTAAATACATGACACATAATTTAAATTTAAATTTAAAATATAAATTTTGCATATATATATATATATAATATATTCAACCGTGATAATGTATATACTATCAGTGTATATAAGATTAACTCAGAATTATGCCTATACATGAACGAGAACAAGGGAATGAACAGCTGGTAAATTATCTCAATGTATCCATGAGCTGCTGGAATTGGGGCATTTCACTATTTTGGTTGGTTGGTTGGTTGGAGCCCACTATGTGACTAGGTATTCCATAGTTGGCTTCTCCATGCAAATCTGCGACTTTGTTAAATACAGGCTTCCAGGACTTTTCTCTGTTTGTCGATTCCATTTCCAAGATACCCAACGGCCATCCTTTGAACTTTTCCTATGTTTTCTCTTTTTCTGTTTCAATACTTCGAATTCTTTACCGTTTCAATTTTTGTATTTTTCTTGGATTTCCCATATTTAAAAATCCCTCTTACTCTCCAATTTACCAGTAATGAACCTTCATGAATAATAGTGTCAACAATAAAAAGAAAGAAAGAAACCTTCATATAGAATAGTGTAAAAGGACAAATAGTGCCGATTTAACCAACCAATTAGTTTGGCAACAATCTCCTTGAAGTAAAGGCATAGTCAATTGGCCATCATAATACTTGCTAACAAAAGCCAAAAATTTCAAGATTATAAATGCTGGTGTCATTGTCCATAAAATTGTTTACTAAAGCTCTTTAATGATTACGTAATAAATGTTATGTTGACCAAATATTTCTCTCTTTTTTTTTCATGACTGTTGACATAGTAATGCATGCATATTCTAGCATCATGACGAATTATTACGTGATTTTGTGGTTCAAAATATATTATGATTGTTTGAAAATATTTAAAATCACAATTCATTGCATTTATTTATTGAATTTTTCTAATGAGGGTATTCGTCAATACATCTAAATTTCACCAAATGTATCATGTATATATACATTACTAAAACAAACTACTCCCTCCGTCCCACTTTGATAATCCTATTTCTTTTTTCACACAGTTTAAGAAAAAGTAGTTAACTTTGATGGAAAAGTAAATTTAGATTGCTATTTTCCTAAAATACCCTCACATTAAATATGGTACAATTTTATGGGAACTTGAATTGATGGTAAAAAAAGAATCAACTCTCGTTAAATAGAGTAAGTTTATAGTAACAACTACTTACATTGAATAAGGGTATTTTAGGAAAATTAAAATACAACTACATTCTTCAATTAGAAAGTTGACTACAATTAGGGACAGATGAAAAAGGAATACAGGACTATCAAAGTGGGACGGAGGGAGTGTTATTTATTTTCTAGGAAACCAACCAATAGCATCTACATAAATGTGTCGTATATTTGGTTGTCAAAAAAATCTTACTCATAAACTAGAACCATTATACTTAAAGGTACTAATTAATGGCTTACTCTCCCTAACATTATCCATTTTGAAACTTTTTTGTCATTTATATTTTTATTTATATACGGAGACAATTTGAGTTACAGATTCAATTTTAATTTACTCAATCGTTATCATCCATTTCAAATTTCAATTCACTATTTTATCCTAAATATATTGTCATTATCACAAAAATTGTTCAAACTTCATCCACAATCTTGTTTATTCTAGGTGCTGAATCCCTTCTAATGCCCATGCAGGCCTCCCAAATTAATTAATTAATTAACCTACTAAATGCCGTTCTAAACCCTTCATTGGAAATTAAACAAATATCAAATCAAAATACCTAACCACAAAAAGAAAATCACAAAATAAAGAAATAAAAGAAAAAGAAGAAAATACCAACACGTTTTAAGTATAATAGTACAACTGTTGACAGGGCTTATTCAAGATTTCTGCCTCACACGCTTTTACGCAACACGGCCTTACACACTACACTCCCCTTATCTATATGTATATGTGTGTGTATATATATATATATTCTCACGTCTATTCATCTCATGCACTGTCGAGAAAAAAACACACACAACACACTAAAGTTCACACTTCCCAGCCCAGAAAAAACGCGCAGAACACGCACTCATTCTAAGAGAAAGCACCTAAAGTTTGGTATACTTTTTGAGTGTATGCTTTAATGTTTAGTTTTGTTTAAGGATCGATTTTTTTATATACTGACAGCGTAAATCGTGAAAACTAAAAATAACCGACTACCATAAAGTTCACCCCGCCGGAGAATCATCGTCGTCATTGGAGCAGCCAGCGATGGCCACCACGGTGAAGAGGCCGGAAAAGAAATCATCTGAAGCGCCACTACTTCCTGCAGGATCGGCGCAATCGTCATCACCGTCCTCGCCACCGCCAGCTGAGAAGCCGTTGCCCGCACCTCCGGGAACTTATGTCATCCAGGTTCCAAAAGATCAGATATTCAGCTACCCACCACCTGAGAATGCCAACAACTTTCAGAAGCTCTCTAGCCGGAAGCCTCGCCGGAGCTGCTGCCGGCTTTGTGTATGTTACACTATTTTTGTCCTCTTTCTTGTCATCGTTGCCGCGGCTATCTCCGCCGGTGTACTCTACCTCGTTTACCGGCCAAAAGCACCGAAGTACGCCGTCCTAGATGTGGCAATACGAGGACTGAACTTGACGTCACCATCAGCCATGTCGCCGGAGTTTGACGTCAGCATCCGAGCTGAAAACCCAAACAAGAAAATCGGGATATATTACCTATCGGGGAGCGAGATTCAGGTCTCTCACGGCGACGTTGGATTAAGTAACGGCGCTTTGCCGGTGTTTTATCAGCCGTCGAAGAATGTAACGGTGTTTCAAACGGCGTTGAAGGGGTCCGACGTCGTTCTTTCTGACGATGTCAGATTGGCCATGGCCAATGAGCTGAGGAAAGGGAACGTGCCGTTTAGATTGAACATTAAAGCTCCCGTTAAGATCAAGGTTGGCTCCGTTAAGACTTGGAAGATCACCGTTAAGGTTAAGTGTGACGTGGCCGTGGATGCTTTGAACCAGCAGTCCAAGATCGTTTCCAAAGATTGTGATTACAGTGTGAAATTATGGTAGAAACTGATAATATGATATGATTAGGAGACTTTTTGCTATTTTGTAAAGATAATTTTTGTAATACAAAATCACTCAAATAATTTGCAGTTTTGTAATTTGTATACATGTTAAAATTCCAATCTTTGTTCGTTCTTTGTTAAAATCTTGATACTTTCTAGTGATTCTTTGTTGATTTCTATGCTTTACATAATTAATATCGGACAAAAGAATTTTGAAAGGAATTTCTATCTTTAGCAAGAAAAAGGGATATGTATTTGGAATTTGAGAAGACAAATTTGAAGAGATTTTTGCAAGAAAAAAGGGCATTTTAATTTTTTGGTTATCTTTTTTAAAATCTTTTTTAGTGATTTTTGATTAATTGCTATGCCATACATAAATAGGATCTTAAAATCATTGAGAGGCATGCATATAATTAGCAAGAAAAAGTAATGTGTATTGCTTATTATGAAATTTAACATGCTCCTATTCATTTGGAAATTTTTACTGTTTGTAAATAAGATTTGAAAACGTAAAAAATACATGTATTTTATTATTTATCACATTTACTTTTATTTTGACAAAAAAAAAAGTTTGCTTTTTTGGAATATGTTGAGGAAATGAGCTCATAAAGATTTATACTAGTATTTCCTCCGAGCAGATTAGCAAACATGTCTTTAAATGCCATTGCCTTCTATTTACATTTTTCTCAAAGTTAGAATTTGCAAACACAATTTTGTTGTGTTAGTCATATAAGTATGACTTTCATGAGTTTAATTACCATTATTATTTCAGAGCCTTTAATTAGAGATAGGTTTGGTGGTTATTATACAATCATGACCAATAAATTAATCCCATTATTATTCATAATCTTGTACCATGAAAAGATCATAGTAGAGTAATCAACCAAGCTCCTAAGAACATGCAGGGTTATCCTGCGAGAAGGTTGCAGCACAGAGAACTGTACTGCAAGAATTGAGACAATCAGTCAATATTGGAACCTACCAAAGCATCATGAGAGAATATGAATCCAACTACTGAAAGAATGTATACAAAAGTTCTGTTCAATAAGTATACATATGGTAAAAGTTTCAGCTGTCTCAAAACAACCAATTCCCATCTTTTTTTTTCAATGTCACCTTATACATGGTACTAAAACACTAAATTGAGCTTCTTTATTCAAGGTGATATGAACACTGGAAGAAGCTCAAATATGCTTTATCTCTGTTATTTTACTTAATGTACAAGTTCAAAATTTTCCTGCCTTCGCACTCCTATCTTTCTCTGTCTTTTCATCCTGTATTTGTCAGATGTGTTTCATCCAGTATTTGATAATCTTCCAAATCTATACTTTCTCTATTGGGACTTTTGATTGTTCATAACTCTTCTTTGCATCTTCAATTCCCTTTTGGAGCTCTGTAAACATATTAACAGAAGATTCTGCAAATTGACTCATTTTACGAAGGAAACCTGCCAAACTTACACGGAACTGATCAAGTCCTCGTGTCCGGTCTTCTGCAGCTTCATCTCCTAACATCTTTGTACCCAGATCACCATCTTGCCCTGATGCTGAATGAGGCTGATTTGCACTTTTTCCTTGGTTCTTATCTTGACGGGGCAAGAAATGAGCAACTTCAGTGGCTAAGCTCTTAATTGAATCTACAACTGAATCAGTAGGCAAATTGTTGAGCATGTCCAACCATAGACCACAAGTAGTATAAATAGGTGGACCATGTTGTCTAAGGGGTGGATGCTGAATCTTCTTTTTTCTCTTCGAAGATTTCTCCAACTGCAACACACATTTATAAAGCCACTTGTTTATCGCTTCAACGTATGTCTTCTGAGCATTCATCCACTTTGTAAAGCAGGAGGATAAAGAGCTCAGCTCACTCTCCAGATGGATGACAATTTGTCGACGTGAGTCAGAGTGTATGTAGATCTTGGTGTTACCGGGGGTATAAGCCACTGATATTATGTGTAATTGAAGCCTGTGACAGTCAAACATCACTCCCCACATTCTCCTTAACCTACAATCAACAAGGAGAGAGGTGTTAGAAGATGAATTAAGAAGCAAAGTGCAGTTAAAAAAAATACTTTTATAACCACGAACATCATGCAAGGGGATCTCCCAGAAGCCATGGCAAAGCTCGAGTCCAGACTTGGAAAAGTTCTCCCTTTTCCCAATTTAAGTAAACGTCAGATAATTGCTATGAGTCAAACAATTGAGGAGGCAGTTTTGGAAAGACAAAGCCCTTGTATAGCATTCAAATGAAGATTTACAGTTTTACACATTCTAGCACTTTTGAAAGGGTGTTTGGATGAAATTCCCTCCACATACCAGCAATGACTTCATGTTGACCATTATTTACCATCCAAATATACTGGCACGGAAACTACACATGAGCTATTAGTCCAATTTTGTCAATTACAGCATTTAATAAAACATATACTTCAGTACTTGCAGTCTATTGCATTGCCACAATAAATGTGCGTCTGCAAATATGATCTTATCTGTATGTGATGCGTGAAGTAATTTAGGATACACTGAAAGTTCCTTTTCTAATTCAACCGCCAAGAAAGTAATTTATGTGAAATTACATTGTGAATGTAACAACTGCTATATGTATACACTGTTTCTGTGACAAAATATTTCGCATTTCATTATAGCCATCATTAAATGATTTTCCAACAGAAAGGCGTCAAACAATAGCTGAAGGAATTAACAAGAACATACCCTCCAATCAACTCTTCCAGTTGCGGCTGTAGCTCCCTGTCTCTTAAGTCCTCTATTTTCTTGGATATTGAGTCAATCCTATGAATTGCAACTCTGATTCTTGAGTGCAAATCCTTGACAACAGCACGTGTCTTATCAACCCTCGATGCATTTTCTGCATTAGATTCTTGCTGCCTAAGAAGTTTACGCTTCGCATCATACTTCCGTCTAATCTGTTCGCTAGCCTGGATTGCATGAAGATGCATCAGGTGATGTTACTAGAAACCAGAGCTGTCCTGAATATTCTATGATATCCTAAATACTTGACATGTAGACAGCCGTAAAATAAAATTACCTGACATAAACACCACTGTACAATGTAATAGCGTCCAAGTGCAAAATTTTAACAAAAAGGAAAAAAAAATTAAAGAACAACAGATATTGCAGCTATAGTCAAGCTGCAAAATTCTAAAAATAACTTTTGTCCCCCATTTAGCCTAAAATAATATGAATTTGTGTCCACTTATTAGTGTGGCAAGCATCCTTCCATTGAGCATCTGTAGTTGACTAAACTAAAACAATCAAGAGTGATGCGAAATCAGATTTGCTTAGAGGAGTTGTATCATCTTAAAAGCAGGAAATAAGTTTTTCACAAAACAACTAATCACTTAAAGCTGGCCAAACTCCATTGGGCAGGCAAGTAACCAATACTCAACCACCATTTGCAACGTACAACTGCCACAAAAACCGGTGGTCTTCTCCGATGACCCCCTTCTTCAAAACCCAGACCAAAAAGATATAGGTGGAACAAAGTTAGAGACCACAACTGCTACAGCTAACTCGAGGTCACCACCATTCCACTTTTCAGCAAGAAAATTAAGGAATCTTTTCTACCTGGATAAGAGCCCTATTATAAATTATTATTGTGATGTCCCTCCTATTTTCATTGTCACACTACGCAACTGGTAGAAAAACACAATAGTCCCCCAAAAAAAAAAAATCATTCTTGCTTCAGTTATTTGATTTACTACTTTTGAAGAACATTACAATTCTTCGTCTTAGACATATCAATGACACAGCCACCAGTCAGACTCAAAGCTTGAAAATCTATTTTTGGCTGCCCTATAACAGCTTCTCTCCATGTCCTTTCCAATATCACCAATTTTACCTGTTAAAAACTGATAGTGTTGTCATTTAAAGTTTTATCACCAGAAAGTAAATTATGCTTTGAAAATGATGGATCCTAAGATGACAGAGAACAGTAATAACAACTGTCAACTAGTATAAAGAGAAAAATATAGCCAACAAAACTCAAAGCCAAACACATTATAGTCAAAATTTAGATATTTATTTTCCTAATGACTTCATTAGATTAACCTCTGTTGTTCCTCAATGCCATCAGCAAAATGATGCAAAAGAAAAGCAAGGCAAAAGATTTGAATGGCACCAACTACAGTCTTTTCCTTTCTTTTAAGCCATGAAACATCAGTAATCGTATCCTACCTCCACAGACAAAAGAATATACAACCAGACTAACTGCATCAAAAACATGCATACCTTGACTTCATCATAAAGCTTCTTCTCCCAAGCATATAGTCGATCTATAGTTGAGGCATGGCTTCCAGAGATCATACTAAAACTATCAAGAAGACTTTTGGTGAGATCCTCAATATCATCAATGGAGTTTGCACCAGGTAAGTTCCTAGATGAAGAGGATCGAGATGAGGTTGTACGATGCCAAGTTAAGTACTTCACATCTGTCTGGGGAGGCTCTGAATGGAAACATAAAAACATAAAATTAGCTATCTACCAATCATAGCTTATATAGATGTTGGGACAGCGACTCCAAAACATAATTACAGCAGCATGTTGTAAAGAAATTAACTAATGCGGAAAGAATAAACTGCAAGCATCATCTGTAAATGCTAAAATTCAATGTATCGATGTGGAAGCCTGTTAAAGACTCCATGCAAAAGACGCATAATAGGGCACACATATCTTTGCAGATATTCTTGTTTGTTTACATTCATGAACTTAAGAAATTACACAATTAGCTGATGACTATATAATGTCTTCGACTACCCATGATAGCGCAGGCTTACTTTCTAAATTCTCTTTATTATTTTTTATTTTTATTCATGAATTCAAAAATTTACCATGTCAACCCACGCCACATTTAAATGGATTCAGAACATCCTACTTTGACCACTGCTTCTTTCTAAAATAATGACATCCAAAGCATGATATGTACCATGAAATCCACAGAACCAACTAAGCTGGAATTGAGCTCCAATACCTTTATGTCAATAATGGCGAGATGACCTTTGAGTTTACTCAGAAGCTAAAGTATGTTGCACTCTAAAAGGCAATACTAGTTTGTTTCTCATATTTAAGGTAAGATGTGGAGAAATTCCAGGAAAACAATGTTGAGGCATCAAATCCTCACCTCTAATAGTTATCCATATAGCAGGACCTTTTTGGAGCACATGGTTAAGAAAAATGAAAAAGACTAGGTTGTGGGCTAGCATACAAAAGACTTGCTGCACCAAAAGGTCTAATTCCTCTCTTTAGCACATATCAAAGTTAAGTTAATATCCTAATATGAGAACAAATTACCTTTATCCATACCACATCATGGATGTACCACAACAACAACATCAATTTCATTTGCATTTTACCAAGTTTTGACCACTATCAACCAAGAGGAAGCCACAAAGGATTTACAGTTTCACTGCCAGTAGGACAATGAGTTTATAAGATGCCTAAAAATGGCTACCTACTCATATGCTTTGTATCCTCCAATTGGTCTTAATTGTCCTGTAAGGACTATTTACATCATCTAAGCCCTTAAAGAAAAGACAGTGCCAATGAAAAAGTCAGTTACTGCAATACCAGAAAGGTCCAAAGGTATTAAAAACATATTGACAAAATGAATTTTAGGAGGAATCTACAAAACCATTTTCCCACACGGCCATCCCCCCTTTTAAATGGTGCAAAAAACCATAATTTTGGTGCCGAGAATATTAAGTGTATTGTCTGTGACCAAAATGTGGTCAAAATCATTTTCTAAACAACAACTTGCCAGTTGATTATGCAACAGAAGGCAGTAATTTCCAAAATCTGCAATTCTCTTAATTTGGCATCTAAAGAGAAGCATGAGTATTCAGCTATTTTTTTTTTAATCGTTTCCTATAAAGGTCTAGGAGGATCAATTTGCTAAGGAGTTCTAACTATGCAATCACAAGTGCACTGTTTCGGCAATTGCATGCAAAATAAGTTCAGATATCTAATATGGAAACCATATCTAGAGCAATGAGACAGGTCTGCATTTATAAGTTCATCTCATCCAAGGGTGAACACTTCTTAAGGACGGTAACTGGTGTTATATTGCACTTCTTATTGTAGCATATACAATTATTCGGACAAGATGCTAACTACTCATACCTGAAGATCGTAAATTATATATCTCATTCAGGTATTTCTATCTGATAATATCACAATCAATTAGGGTACCAGTTAAAATATTGTGACATTGGAACAGGTTTATTGTTAAGGATAATAACTAGATTACCACATCTTTCAATTGCATATAAAGCTATCTTGTGAAAATTGTATTATTAATTTCATTACTGAAGCTAGTGATTTTATTTTTGGATCTGAAAATATTCTCTCATTCATTATTACCAGTTTTTGCTTTTCAATATGGTAACTTGCCAATTTTGAAGGTTTTTTAGTTAAATCCTTTTATTCTCGATAACTAAAATTCTATATTACTAGCGAATCACATCATAATTCTATTTGTACCCTTTTTCCCCCTTGAATATTAATCAGGTAGAAAGAACTATACATTTGGAAGAAGCTTGCTTCCCAAGTAGGGTTTCTGAAAGTATACAGGTAATGCATTTCCGCTGCATAACTGATTAGTTAAATGGGTATGCACAAGCCTAGTTTGCCTGCCACATGAACCAACTTAAAACCCGCTTTATACAGCTGAGAGTACACTAGGAATGGAACATCATATAAGTAAACACTTCTAGAGATAACTGAATAAAATGTATTAGGAAAATTGCAAGTAGGTTACCATTAACAAATGACTAACAGTCAAGTACTTGTTTGGAAATTGTATGATACATATTTCAGAGCTTTCAAAGATCAATGCACCATATTCTCGACACTACTATTATGTAGCAAACATGAGTCAAAAACAAAGAGCAGTCATGGTCCTCACCACAATAAAACTTGGCAGCTTGTGTGAAACTAAGTACTTTAAAACAATTTAAAGTGACAAACCTACCTTCCTGAACCTGGCTTGGATCTTCCCCACAAGAGAAACAGGACTTCAAGAATGACGCAGTCATTGATCCATCTGCCACAGAAAGAATCCTTGAGTTTGATTTTCAGCAACACATATTGGGAAATTCATAGTTATCTTAAAAAGAACATAAGTCACAAAGAAAGTACTAAGAAGTTTACAAGACCGACCTAGGGCTTGCAGGATTTTCTTTTGACCCAAGTAGAGTTATATATCGGTTACATAGACTTGCAGAAAGATTATTACCAAATCATGCACCCAACACTAGCCCTGCATATTTCTATTCAACCTTTCAATGTGAAATCATATCCAGGTTTGTAAGCACCATGACGCACCGGGCAGGTAACACAGTTTTCAACAATCCAAAACTAATTTGGTCAGAAAAAGAGAATATCATTTTCAACCTCAGATAGTTCACTTGGGAAGTAATGACTGGCTCCTAATTTAATTAAACATGCAAAAAGCATAAGATACTAAAACAATCCAGTACCATGCACAAATACATGTTCAAACCATTCCTGTTAAATACTAGTAAGACAAAGGGAGGGAGAAATTACTTTCTTTCCCAGGGACGATCGGACGGAAGTGGAACTTATTTGCTTCAAGCATCCGAGGAACTTCTCTTCCAGATTCAGAAGCTTTTCCAAATAGATATTCAATGTCTTTCATGCTCATAAAGAAGTCCTTTGGAGCAACTCTGTCTTCAACGTTTGTGTTGTCATCATCTTCCATTGGTGTTGTCTTTATGTCATTTCCACCCGCAGCTTCAGATGTGGCTCTTAATGGAGTTAAGTCTGGAGAGTTGTTTTTCAACCGCTTTAAAACCCTGGAGTCAGATGCTATGCTTTCTGCAGAAGGGGTGGCAGGTGAGTTGTTAGTGGCAATACTCTCTTCTGCCCTGTTAACATTTTCAAAACTTCGGACTAGTGTAGCTGCAGAAGGCTCATCAAACTCATCTTCGGATTCCAGTGACTCTTCCCTTCCTGGAGAGGAAAACTTCTCATCACCACCCAATTCCGAAATTCCTTCCTCCTCTCTTAGCTGCCTAATTTCAGCAGCATATTTTGACTCTTGATTAAGTTTTGTCTGTTCTAGGGAAGAAAAGTGATTATCCACTGCATGAGAAAGACCAAAGTAATCCCAAGGTGGAGTTTCAGGGGGAAGAGGAGGAGGTTCAAAAGGCAGTGTTTCGGGCCTTGCAACGGAACGAGGGGTGGTGCTTTCTGGGGTAGCTGAAGTAACTGAAAATGTTTGAGGAATCGAAGGTTTTTCTTCAACTTTACTGGAGAATGTTCCTCTAAATTTCATATGATTTTCCCGGTAGTGCCTTGAGCTTGGTGGTGAAGAAGAAGGTGAGATATTCCTAGTCGCATCTGCAAGCTGATAAAAAGCTGGAGAAGAGTATGAAAATTGGGAGGCAGACTTTTCATTAAGCACATGTGGCTCTGGCGTTGCACTAGTAGATGTATAGATGGAAGATTCGACTGGAGCTTCAGGTTCGACAAATCTTGACAGTGCAGTTCCTGTAACTTTCAATGCCTCGATATAAGAAATATGATTGGCTGCTAAAGAACACCTGGCATTAAGTGCTTGTCCAATAAACTTCTTTCTCTCTCGACAAAGCTGCAAAGCCTTGTCTTCTTCCATTCTAGAGTTTGAAGCCCCCATGATTTATGTCCCCAGTAGTTTATCCTAGAATCAATCTTGTATCGTCATAAAAGCATCTGGGCAGGGGCATCCCTCCTGACAGAGATGTATTGTGCAGCATATCAGTAAGATAACATAAGAAAAGACATTGATTTTCATACATTACAAGTTCAATAAACTACACACAGAAAAAGAATAAACAAAGTTGATTTTTAAATTATTCTCCAGATAGGCACGAGAATAATTTACAGGCACTAAAATGACAACCCAAAAACAAATCCTGAATTACAACATTAGCCACAATATAAGTGATTTTCTGAATATTCCACGCGGACGAGATATTAATAAAAATTTTAAATTTAAAAAAATCACACACACATTCAACAGTATTCTTCCCAATGAATCCCTCTCAACTACTAATTACAACGTACAGTTGTATCTCATTGACCAGTAGCCAATGATGACACAAATGTTTTGTGTTGACACTACCAAAGATCCAAACAAAGGCGAATTAATTTTTGGAGGAAAGAAGAGAGGGAGAAAAGAGGAGGATTAAATTGAACCCAAAAGAGCACCACAAATCAGTGTTATACAGTAGCTGCAGCACCAAATAGCAGGCAGAACTACACCAATCAAGCACTGAAGTTTTTATCAATATGGTAACAATCAGCAATAGAGCAACTAAAAGTTGCAGCAAAAGATAAAAAAAAATATTAGTGATCTTAGTTCAAATTGGTAGAACCACCCCACAGCAAAATGCACACTCAAAAGCTTCAATTTTTAATTAAAGCTACCTCTAACAAAAAAGGAACCCAATAAAATTTGGTAAAGGTTTCATAAAATCCCACAAAAAGATTCAGAAAATTTCGAATCAGAAGATCGATAAGAGGATTTTAATGAAAGGGAACGAACACATGTAATCTACAAAAGCAAAACAGTCAACCTATTCAGTCAAAACACCAACTTAAGATACAAATGCCACTTTAATCAGTCCAGAAAACAAAATCATCCCAAAAATCCAAATCTCCAAAAATTCATCCAATTCAATTCGAATCCAATCCTCCTAAACTACTCTTATCCAATTCAAAAACTCATAACTTTTATCAAGATTCAATCAGGAAGGAAATTGAGCATCAAAGATCATACAAGTTCCACTGAAATTAAATCAGCCCATATAGCAAAACTAGCAAATTAAACAACGACATCCAGAATCAAATACCAAAATCAACAAAAAAAAAAAAACACCAAATGAAAGTCCAATTTTTGAGTCTTTGTCATAAACCCATTTACCTGATAGGCTTATCCAAAGCAATTCAACTAGACCCTGTAAAATTCTTGAAAATCAGAGCAAATCCACTTGATAAAATCACCTCAATAATCCAACTAAATAGAGAGGAAAAAAAGAAAACAGAGATAAACCCATCATGTTCATATACAGTTGTAATAGTGCTAGAAAGAAGCAAAGCCAACGAGGATATAAAGTGAAAGAAAGAGGTGATGAGGAAAAGTTTAGTTGTACTGAAATGTTTCCATGCAGAAAAGCCCAAACGGAAATTTGCAAGTATACGAAAAAGGTTCAAGAAAGGCCAAAGGATTGTGACGTGGCCTGCGGTGGGAGTGTGGAACCCACTAAAGAATACTTCCATTTTAGCAACTGCAATTAATTTATTAACTGGTAGTAATAACTTTTATATCCGCCTCTTTTTTTTTTTTCTTTTTTGGGATAACGCGTTATATCGACGCAGTTGACAGAGAAAATGAAATTTTTTTTTTAATAATAAGTTATTTACGAAGATACCACTATAGTCACAGACATAGCTTCACCTCTCAATTCATCAATATATAGATCTAAGGCATGACTTGTAAGGCGTAAGTGTACAGGGATACCACTGCGGATGAGGACATAGTTCCCCAGATTATACGATCATTTGCGAAGATACTTACAAATTACTCACCTTTTTACCAATGCACATAGATCAGTTATAAAATATCAGTACGAATCAGGATACAATTCACGTGATCATGTGTGTCACTTATGGAGATATTTACAAATTACTCACCTCTAACCAATATGGGTCTAATGCATGATTTGTAAGATCATGAGTCACCTACTTATATAATATCACTAGGGTCAGTATACAATTCACGTGATCATATGTCACTTATGGAAATGCTTACAAATTACTCACCTCTCACCAATACAGGTCTACAGCGTGACTTGCAATATCACAATTCACCTACAAAATACCACTATAGGTGAGGGTATAGTTCCTAAGATCATATGGCATTTACTGATATACTTATAAATTACTCATCTCTCACCAATATATATCAAGGCATGACTTGTAATATCATAAGTTACTTATAGGGATACCACTATGGGTGGGAACATAGTTTCCCAAATCATATGTTATTTATGGAAATATTTATAAATTACTCACATCTCACCAATACGGGTCTGAGGATGATTTGTAAGATCATAGGACGCTTATGAAGGATATCAGTATGGGTTAGGATTTAGTTCTCAAAATCATATGTCATTTACTAAAATATTTATAAATTATTCATCAATACAGTTTATATATCGATAGTGAAATTTCAACACAAGACTTTCTAATGAATATGTAATTCCACTTTACCAATTAAGTCAAGATGTGTCAGTGGAAAAGAAACCGAAATGTTACAAGTCCTGCGGGATAGTTAATATGCATGGAGATGGGCAGAGAGCCAAGGGTATGGGTCTTGTAAAAATACACTACTGTAATCTATGCTTGAGGGTAGCCGATCAATTTACTATACTGGACGAATAAATTAGGATTGTCATTTTTTTTTAAAATTCTATTGCATCATAAATATATTTTTAAAAAAAAAATTTTTATCACCCTTTTATTTTACAATATCTCATTATACAAAGTGCTATAATAATATTTTTACAAAATTTTCTAAATAATTTTCTATCCAAACAAAGTCATTGCTGAAAGGAATAATTAATTGAAATGCTACCTTGTTTGGAAAGGAATTTTTTACAAAAAAAAATCTCTACATTTTTCATAAATATATCTTTTACCTCATATATATCAACTCGCTATAATATATTTTCTATAAAAACTTCAAAAAATTGCAATCTTAACGCAACCTTAGGTGTAAGCAACAGAAACGAGTTTTGGACTAATGAGCAGCCGCAAGAAAGTTGGATCAGAGGATCAATATCGGTGGCTGGATTGGCTGCTTAGGCTTCAAGAAAGGATTAGACAGGCTGTTGGAAAAGGTTATGGGAAAGCATGCTAGAAAATGAAGTGTCCGACTCGTATGACTAGTCTTTGTTTTATTTAGATCTATTCTTCTCAATAAATAAATGTGACAGGGACCACCGATCGCTGTTGGAAAAGCTTTGACTCATTTCTTTTTTTTTTCTTTTAATAAAATAAAGTTTGGGTACTACACATTTATTAACACGATATTCACGTCGCCTCGAAGAGGAGTCTCGAAGTGGCAAACAAACATATATACGAAGTAGCTCTGGCCAAGCCTTTCTATCTATTTGAGATTCGAATACACGATTTTTTGTGACAAAGTAATCAGTTCTTATCAATAATATCTAGCCAATTGTTAGAGGCATTTCAGTTTTTGTTAAAGATTTTACCAACATCTTATTGGTAAAGATTTTGGTCTTTAGTTTTTTCCCTTCTTTGTCTAGTGGGAATATGTAGAAGATAAAGAGTTTAACTAGTATTTTTTTTTCTTTCTTTTTTGGCTGTAATTCATGGTATATCTCACTAAGCTGCATTAATATGCATGTAAGTTGGGACTAGTTTTTCTACATTAGTAGTGTAAAATTTTTTACACTAAAAGTTATATGCGTGTCATATGTAAAAAAGAATAAAAGAACAAAAAAGACCTGGTGGTAGGAGTCACAAGATGTTGGAATTTGTAATTTTTCAGCACAGATAGATTTCAAATACCCCCCAACCCACAAACAAAACATGGAAGATCCTCAAATTAAAATTAACACTAAAAAAATGAAACATTCAAATAGTAGGGTGTTAATTCTAATACCCAGGTTTCGATAGAGTATTATTTAAAATATTATGTGAAATAATTATTGTAATGCTTTTTGTGATGTAATGTATGTGAGATAAAAAGGTGATTGAGAATATAAAAAGGTGGGTTGGAAAATATATTTATGATACAAGCGAAATATTATTTGGAATAATGAGTCCCTGTATTTATCACTGGCCTCATAAATCTGTGTAGAATTGTAGATCACTTTCGTTACTTAAATGTACCAAGTCTAGTAACAACGCAAGCTTCCTTCAATTACTAGTACAGTGAGAATAAAATTGGTTTCAATCAATAAGAATGGATCACGTTCTTATAAAAAGATTATGTGTTCGAGTTTCACTGTCAATATGAATGCTATGCCATTCAAGCCTTTTTCTTACTTTCTCCATCCCAATATTAGAGTCATTTTTTGGAAATTCAACCTTTTATAAAAACATGGTAATCATTATATTTAGATGGTGTGGCATTGGTGAATTTACATATGTATCTTTTGAATTCAAAACATTCTCTTGATAGATTTGTATTGAAATTTTAAAATATTACTTTTTTAAATGACAAGATTGAAAAATATATGTTAAATTTAAAATGATGACTTTTATTTTGGGATATCAATAAAGTGAAAACATGATTATAATAATGGGACAGAGGGAGTAAAGGGAAAAAAAAGAGTAAGAGATCAAAAGTTAGTAGGGTTAGGAAGTCCCTATGAAAGAAATAGTGAAATAAAACAAACACACACAATAAATAAAAGATGGAAGATTTAAGTTCTTTCTCTGCTTTTGTATTAAGTTTATCAAGAAGTAGAATGCAACAAGACAAGTAAACAAAAGTACACTATAAGTTTCTGAAAGAAAAAGGTATACTATTTTGATGTGCAGGTCGCTTTCGGTGATATCTAGGGATTGAAAACTGAAGAATTGGATTTGGTGGAAGGATTTGACAGTAGGAGTTGGCAAATAGTTAAATTCGGGTTAGTTACAAAGAATACGATGCTGATGGAATCAATTCATCCTTTTCTATTCTAATTCCTGTACATTTTCGTATCGGAGAAGGAAATCCATTTACTACTTTCTTCTTGAATAATGTTCTCTTGCAACTTCTCGTGCATTTACAAGTGACTAGAAGGTGGCGACCACTTGCCATTGCCCATCCCTTTCTTTAGCTAATTTTAGGAGTTTTTTTTTTTTTTTTTGAAAAATGTACTGTACCGATTTGATATATGTAAGGTAAAAATGTAATTGAAAAATGTGTTTATAAAAAATGAAAAATTTTTCTGTGAAAAATAATAATCCAAACAAGGTCTAAACCGCATCTTTAATTGGAGGAACCTTTCCGGATTCTGATCTCATCTTGATCTTGCAAAGTTTTTTCACTTCTTATCAAGGTTTTGGGCACATTTCTTACCCTTTTTTTTTTCCAAGAATTGGGTACATTCGGATTGAAGGTTATTTGAAAATTTTTTATTTAATTATTCACTAAGTGAGATACAAAAGATGATTGATAACTGTATTTAAGGTAAAATACGAATGATTTTTCCAAAGAATTAACTAATCAAACATATAGTTTTTTTTTCATAAAATAGGTAATACATTGGCACTTCAAATATGGTTAACCACAATCTATTTTTATAGTGACTTGTATTTTAAAAAAATAACAATCAAATGGCACGTCAAAATTAGGAAATCTAGTATTCATATGCACATTTTAGTATAATAAAAGATTTCCAAACACTAATATGAATTTTAATTGCAACATAAGCTAGGGTGAAAAGGGCTAATAACTTTTATATATCTACTTTTTTAATCTAAACTCTAAATTTGGAAATGACTTATGAAACGAAAAAAATTATATGTTAATAATAAAAATTAAAATATATCTTATATAATATATGCTGACAGTATATAAACTATTACCGTTAAATCTTACACATCCTATACTTGAAGGTTGAGAGTTTTGTAGCCTGAAATCTTTACTGAGTTTCCTCCCTTGCAATCCATCCCCACCCCCCCCCCCAAATAGAAATGTCCAAAGGGAATCTATCTTTACTGAGTTTCCTCCCTTGCAATCCATCCCCACCCCCCCAAATAGAAATGTCCAAAGGGAATCAATCCTCTAAGGAAAGGTATCTATGTTGTCTTTGTGTATGTGGGGGTGGGGGGATTGGGATGTGTGTGTGTTCCAACTTATGCTTGGCTCTTGTCCCTATACTTCCAACCTGGTAAAATCAAACTCACATATTGAGGTTGGTGATTATTTTATTTTTGTTATCAAGATGGTTCTCAGATCTTATCATATCCTGCTCAGAACCCCCCATGCTGCATGGGTTTTGTGAAATTTGATGTTTAATCCAGTCAGTAGTGGTCCAAGGCTACAGCATAATAGATCTAAAGTATCTTATGCACTAGGATTTTTTCCATTCTGGTTCATTGTTTTTGGAATTTTCTAATTAGTGCCTTTGGGTACTTAAAAGTATACTTAATTTACACTTTTTCAAATCAATTTTACTCTTACTACAAAGTTAATACTTGAAACTATTTTAAATAAACCATTATTTATTAAAACCCTAAACCTTATGGTGAAGAATAGACAAGAGAATATATTAGAGAGCCGAACCATGATTTCATAAGTATTATTCATTCACATTTGATTATCTTACTAATTAACAAAATCAAAATGTGATTCAAACTCTGATGAAATGAATTAATGCAATAGTCTTTCTGTTAATCATGCAAATCTTTTCTTTGGTGAACATTACCTAATTTTGCAGTAAAAAATTGAAAAAAAAAAGAGAGAGAAAACCCTCTTCGATTTTAGACTCTCTTTACAAATCCATTCATGCATGGATCCATGTTCAAGATTCGAAAGCTTGTCAGAATTCTAAATTCAACAAGAAAAAACTATAAATTTTAGTTGAACATCCATACATGTCTAGTAATAAAAAAAGTTTCTTCCAATGACACTTTTTTTTTTTTAATATAGAAACTTTCTAGATTATGACTTCATATCAGCGTTGGAAGATCCCCAAGACCACATGACTGGCCATTGCCAAAGAATTCTTTAAGGCTCTAAGCCACCCCTCTTTTGTTTCTTTTCTCCTATATTAAATTGGGTATGTAATTTTCCAAATAAAAAAAATTAAAATGCATCCAAGGAAGCATCTAATGGATTTGTTAGAAAGCACATAAACATTAGAAAAATGAAGGAGACCTTGTTTGCATGTTATGTCACTTTCTCTCACTCACATGGAATAAAGAAGTTTCTTGATGAGCATTTGCATGAGCCAAGATGTGAAGGGTTGGCTATAATGTACAATTTTTTTTTCCTCACTTGAAAGCTACTCTTGTCCTTAGATAAATTTTGGATCTGAAATTTACTGTACAAACTAAATAAAAATGATCACAAAAATAATCAATGGATTAACATAAAATTGTTAAATTTGTGTGAAATATTGAGCTTTAAAGATTTTTTGTTTGGCGAAATTTTTTGAAGGGTATATAATCCACATCAATTGATTGCCTAAAAAAAATGAAAAAGTTTAAATTAATTGACACATTACCTAGAGCTATGAATCATCTATAGATTTAAGTCTTTTTCACATTTTTTCGAGCATAAATAACTGAAAATAATGTATATATTTCAAAGGAATTCACCGCCTACAAAGTAAACAAAGCTTAAATTGATCAACGTTCAATCAAAATTAGCCCTATAAGGCTATATGTATTCTAAAAGCTTCTGCAAAATCTACCTATTGAAGCAAAAGATTAAGTCCAAATTTCAAGTGCAAAATTTTCTATCCACCTGTTTGGAATAATTCCAATCTTGACTAATGTAGCCGACATCTTTCAAATCACCACTAAGCCGTGAGCTTTATCACTTAACAATGGTCAGATAAGAAATGATTTTCGTCCTTCTGTTTTGTAATAAATTGGACCTTTGGTACTGTAATTACTGTGTGCGGATCACGGTGACTCTGTCACACATGGGACGTCTTACAAAATAGTAAACAAGAATCCAAGGAGTCAGCAAAACATTTTGGAAGAGAAAATGCTATCAGCATGTGATTATGGCCTTGTTTGTCAGATAAGTTTTTTGTCAAGTTTATCTGTTACAAGTTTTTTAAAAACTTTAACTATAGTAATTTCAAAAAATTTCTCAAAGTTTTTGAAGTATACACTTCAAAATATTTAAAAAAAAAACAGACGTCAAAATTTTTTTAAAAAACTTCTACAGTAATCTACAGTAAAATTTTAGACAAACACCCAAAAAACTCACTTGCGAAACGGGAAATTTTGGAAATATACAACTTTGGACTCGCCTGAATTGCTATTTTCTAACCAATTGGCTGAATAGTGATTCTTTGTGGGTCCCCCTTAGATTGCTTTCGGGCGGGCCGTTCTTTGATTAACTCCTGCATTTGTTTAAATTAGGTGGGTGTGTGTGGGGGTTATTTATCGATTTCGATAAATAAAAAAAAAAGAAGTGCTATTTTCTAAAGTTTTGATACTATAATTACTATATGCGGATAACAATCAACCGTCACACATGGGATGTCTTACGAAATTGTAAACAAGAATCCAAGGAGTCAGCAAAACATTTTGTAAGAGAATGTTATCAGCATTTGACTATAATTTTAGAAATATATAACTTCAAACTCGTCTGAATTGTTATTTTTTGAAGTTTTTTTTTTTTGTAAAAAAATAAATTGTTACGATTTAATGCATGTAAAGTAAAAAAAATAGTAACCGGAAAATATAGTCACGAAAAATGTACAAAATTTTTCTTTGGAAAACTGCAATCCAGACAAATGCCAAAATTTCAACGTGAAAATGAAATAAATTGAATCCATTTTTTGTTCCCTTTTTTTTTCCCATCTGTACTAGTTAAGTGAATTACTCTCACTTTGTTACGTATTCAGGAGGATTCGGACTTTCCTTCATGAGATTCATGCTTCATTAGTCACGAGTATGGTGAGGCAGATGCGGTTGCAGACTCTTTTACTTCTTCCTCCCTTTGCCTTGCCGGTCAACATTTGTTTTTTTTTTTTTCTTAAGCAAATTGCCTCTTAAAACTAAGAAAACTATTTCTCGAGATAGATTAAATTACCCGTCCATTAGAGTGACAAGTGTAAGAAAGCACTACTCCTAGTTTACTTTTCCTCATTCGTGGAGATCAGGTTTTAACCCACTCCGTTTATTTATTTATTTTGCATTAATAAATATATTTACCTTCCTTGTACAGTGTTTGTCAAAAAATATAGTGAAAATTATTCTCACATTTGAGGATCTTGGTGATTAAGACCCATTACTATGGTTTTATACAAGTATCCAAATAAACATTCAAAATTATAGGCATGCAAACTTTACTTTCTTGCTCCGAAATCAACTTCCATAGTCAAAAATGAGTTAAATTAATTTCTAAACCTTGCAAATGATGAATATGACAGGTACTACAAGATTTGGGATTAACCCTGGTGATTCTTTTTGGTTTTGTGACTTTGCTTAGCATCATTTTGTTTCCCTTTTTTCATCTTTCTTTCTTTTTTGGTTCAAAAATAAGAGAAAGACTGATGACAATCTTCAAGCATACAGGAGAGTTTGAAGCTACCCGTTTAGATTGCTATTTTTAGGAGTTGTTGTAGAAAAATATACTATAACAATTTGATGCATATGAATTAAAAATATAAATAAATAAATGGTCAAAAAATATAAAAAAATTTTCTGCAAAAAATCACAATTCAAACAAGGATCTCAAGGGTGGCACCGAGAAGAAAGTGAATATGGTGGTTATGGGGCTTGGACTTGTGGGAGATTGTGCTTCCTGGACGGTTGGTTTGGGCTCGTTTGCCTTCCTTCAGGAATTGAGTCGGCTGCATTTGGCAAAAGGGGCCCCCAACCTTTCTTTTTGGCTCCTTGTCTGTAAATGTTGATACTTCTTAGGAGAGTCAAGTTCCACAAAATTCAACCACCATCAAAGCATTAAAGTTTGGTGGAGTAGGAGATCAAGCATTTAAATCTTACCTCCTATCAATTGTCACATTAAATGACTCTGCTTAAAAAATTGTGCATCTGTTTGATCCGGTGGTGATTTAGTCCCCATCCGAATTACCCTTCGACCTCTTTAGGCCCACCCCCTCCCCTTAGTATAAGATAGAATAGGTTATACAACAATTATCGTCTCGGAAAAAAAAAGTTCCACAAAATTCAGTCAATCCTCAGTGGCTGCAGAAACAGATATTATCTTCTCTCTTGTTACCAGTAAATGGATTGTAGAAGTAAAACACGTCAGGAAGTTATGTAAGAATCCATTCTATAGATTGATGGTTCTCAAAAGCAACAGATTTGGCATCTGAAGTGCAAGCTCGGGAGTCTTGAACTGCATAATCTTTCCAGCTTTCAGTCCATTGGCTTTACTCCCCACAGATCTCTTTTATTGTAAATCCATTGCCAACTCCTGTATAAAGAGGTGTTGAACAAAATTCATTTTTACTTGATTCATTCCCTTTTATCTCTTGTTTCTTATTTTTGTCATATTAAAGAATATCTTGACTCAGCTGTATGTAACTTGGAAGTACCTGAAGAACATTCAAATGTTAGGAAGACTAATTGTACAATAAGTAGACCAAGAACACAGAAGCCCTATCATCATGGAAGCCAAAACAATTATATCCCCAGAATGTTGCTGTTCTGTACAAGGAGGAAATGACCAAAGGGGCCACAAGCAGTGGTAGGCATCAGAGATCAATGCTCATAAATGGCACAATGAACATAAGTTTGCCATTTCTTGACTAGATACAGATAAGCAAGCAATGTGAAATTTTTAACTCGCGGTAAAAAAACCTACAGATTTAAAGGAAATTCTTATAAAACAATCAGTTTTCTGTCATGGACTCCTCCTGACACTAAATCTCCATCATGATGATGATCATGGAAAATGAGAGTCAACATTCCAACTAAGCAAAGCACTGAACCTACAAGGAGCTTGTCATAGCGTTCCACCCAATGGAACTTCAGCTGACTTGCACCATAGAATGAGAGAGCCACCAGGGAGGTCATCACGGTTATGGTACTGCACATTCAACACGATCACCTTACGTGAGACCACATGATTGTAAAAACAAGCATTCAAATTCAAAGGTACTTATGGTTGTTACAAATGTAAAGGCAGGGAACTGTTCAAGCCATGATTCATTCTTAGATCCAAAAATTCAGTTAGCCAACACGGACATCATCACAAGCAATTCTTATGATAAATAACATCATAAATCAAAATAGCTATCTGTTTCCTTAATCACAAAGTATCCAAGACCCTAAAAGGATATTTAAAGCGACAGCTCTTAAGAAAGAGCTTCTTATAGGCTATATCAAAGATTTAAGCCATTATTGATTTTCTGCTTTCACCTGCTTTTCCAGTTACATGTTTCCACTTGTTCAGAGAATTGAGGGTCCACAAAAGCATCATTAAGGCAAGTTGCTTCATTCATTTTAGTTGGCCCACAGAAGCCAAACTATAGATAGCCACAAGATCCAGTATGCACAATGCAGGAGGCAAGTAAAGAAATAGCTTTTCAAGCAAACTATAAATCAATTTGTACCAGGATGAAAGCACCCCAATTGTGAGAAAATCTCAAGAAAAATAAGTGAGCAAACAAATACCTGAAAAGCAGAACAATGATAGCAAGTACCATCATGGAGGATGAGTTCCCAACAGCAAGAAAAACTGGAAGAGTGGTTGCACAAGGAGATAATGCAGGAACCAGGACAAGCCCAGCAACAGCCATTTTCTCCATGGGTTGATTATGGGAATGGCTGTGACCACCCTTCCCAGTTAGGAAGAGGATGACATAGCTACCACCAAGAAATATGAGCAATAGCGAAGCAAGTTTGTGAACAGTTTCTTCTCCAGCAATGGTGTTTGATATGGTAACTGCTGTTATGCCAAGAAGGGATGTGGACACTACATGCAGAACTGCGCCAAATGCAGCTGCATAAATAAAGTAGTAGACCATAATAAGAAACTACATGAACATACGCATTTCTTCTCAAATCTCTGCACCATACTAAAGTCATCCAATTAAAGATAAGAATTTTGAAACTTAAATATAATCAAAGACTGGGTCTCGGGTATGCATCCAATATAGAGAACAATACTTATAAATTGAGCTCATAAAAATTACAGGCCAAAATTTGCAAGAAGATGCATGGTATGCTCACTAGAGAGCAAATATGCACTGCCTTGGAAAGGATTCCTACTACATCCTCTGTCAAATAACCAACTGCAGGATAGTCCCTCTTGCTCAACGTTCATCCAAATTACAGGCGAAAATTTGCAAAAAGATGCATGATATGCTGATTACAAAGCAAATATGAACCGCCTTGAAAAACATTGCTTCTACATCCTCTGTCAAAAAACCCAACTATAGGATAGTTCCACTTGCTCTACCTTCATCCAAATTAGTCCAATGGCCCACTGAATCATATTTGCTTACTGAAGATGGCATAAAGAAGAGATGACGTGCTAGGGAATTTACATGGAATTTCACAAATCACAGACGATGTTTGCTTAACATTCGAAATGGGTGTTAATATCACTCCCCATGCCATTTCACAATACTCTGGGACAAGTTATCAAATAGCTGTTCTTCCTTTCTCTTTCTGTTTCCTGTTTCTTTTTACTCCCTTATTTCTCCAGTCTACCAACTAACCCCACCAGCAAACATGCAGTAACTTCCACTAATCGCCACTGACAACCATTACCCACAAATGTTTTTGTCCAAATCTTATCCATCCAAATTCAACCCAATCTGACTGGAAAATGGCAGATGACCTCCAAACTCAATAAAAATAACACCAAAAGCTTCCTTTATACCTCAAGAACCCATTCCAATAAAAAAATGGGAAAAAAACACCCAAAAGTGTTTAGTTATGATAGAAACAATCAAATAATGAAGAATTAATTTTCTTTAACACATCCTAACTATATCTTGCAATTCCCAAAACCAAAATAAAGTAGACAAGTACCATTCAACTCCTAATGTTATCACTACATACTCTGGCTATCTTGCTTTTATCTGAGGTAAAATCAAACCGTCCACCGACGGCCATGTTCAACAATAATACCACTCAACCATAAAACACAGATGACTCATAAAAAAACACCATTACCAATAAGAAATAGAAAAACAAAGATACAGGCGATAAAAAACACCATTACCAATAAGAAGTAGAAAAACACAGATACAGGCTCATAAAACTAGATATCTGATCAGTGTGCCTTTCGTGGTTGACTTGTGGGTATATTTTCATAAAGAAAGCAGATTTGCTGTTTCTTCATTTGTCATTTTTATTACTTTTTTTGAATAATCCCAACCATCAAACAAGGGACTGATTTGAAACCCAGAAAAAATGTTGCAAGTGGTCATCCTACATGATTTTAAGTTTTCCCTATTCCAAAGAATCATATGTCTAAGTACTAGCCAAATAAAACATATGACAGTGTAACTTCAACATGGACTCCAGCTACCTAAAAATAGACCAAGCAAAACTTCCCCTATGTAAAATAAATCATTAAACATTTAAGGCTTATAACATGGTTGAAATTCACTCAGAGTGGAAAAATTTAAAGCCCTGTCAAATTGAAAATGAAGAAATTACTTGTGGCCAAAGTTAACTAGTGCTTAAAATTCAAAATGCTACAAAGAACAACTCAGTTTTTCATTTGTAATTTACTTTCTGACCTTTTAATAGCTTTGGCAATTCAGAATTAAACCAGAAAAGTGCTTAAAAAAATTGTTTGTACAGAAACAATTCTATATCAGGATTTATTTTGATTCTTGCCCTTCAAATGCGTTGCGAAGATTTTTCCTGAGAGAGATCAATTCAAATACACCATTATACTAGATTACGTGGAAGAAGCAGCTTTGATGCCACCCAATTCTTGAAGCAAAGTCATAATTACTTTCTCCAGTAACTAGATATCCCATAAATAATTACGTGAAACAGCCCTAAAAATTTGTAAGAATTAGTCAAACCATCCTAAAAACAATTGAAAAAGTATGTGAAACCACCCTAAAAAGTTGCAAGAATTACAAATGCTCTACAAGAAGATTCATACGGCGAACTATTCATCTGGCTTAACCAAACTGCCTCTAAAGTTAATTGATCACCCACCAAAAAGAAAGGTAATATACAAAGCATTCACTAGTGTTCTTCTGTTCGAATTCCAGAAGCAGATAAACATGCTACTACATCTATTCCCACAAGAAGCAATGAACTAGTTCATGCAATCCATGACTTGTCCCATATTTTCCAAACATCAATACATAACATTTTTCTTCGAAATTAGCTTGTCATGATTGCAACCATATTTCAAACATGTCACATGCATCAAATTGCGATAGAACAGTAAATCTAACATGGATGAAGCAAAATGCACGTACAAACATGCACCATTGATCAACAGGGCGATTAGGGAAAAACAAACACAATCCAGCTACCCCTAGAACAAAACCATAAAGTGAGAGAATTGATTCTTAACGAGCTTTTGCCAACTTGAATCAGTGATAATATGGCAAGAACTTTTTCATACAGAAAAAAAAAAAAAAAGCTTTACTGATAATAAGAACTTGTTTGCTATTCTGCTGATAAAAATGCCTATCCCTTGACAAGATCCATTTTTTTGCAGCTCGTGAATCTGAAAAACCTTGAAAATAACTAAACAATTAAGTTTAAGGACAAAAACCAAAACCAAGCATCCTTTCTACACGTACTTTAACATTTAATTGAAAGCAATAAAACCCCATTAAATCAATAGAAAATTTCTGAAATCTCAAAATCCACATCAAATTTCTCCGTACCCATATGCCCCATTTCCTCACCAAGCAAGAAACTCACATTTTTTACTCTTCCCATAATATCCCCAAGCTGAAAAATAGGAAAAATCAAGAACAGCCCATTATCATCAGTACTAAAAAGATTCAATCCTGGAAAAAAAAAACAAATTTCAGCATTATCCGAGAAAGATCCGCACATTATAAAACTGAAACATAAATGGAAATATAAGAACTCACTGACGAGAATGGTCCTAGAAAGGGTCCATTTCTGGGCACGGCCAACAATGGAGAAAGGGAGCCAATGGGTCGGAATGAATGAGTGAAGCAATGAGACTGTTGCAATCCCTCCAATTGTTGATAGATCTTCCGCACTAAAGCTGCCTTTTTCCATTTTTTATGTCGCTTTTTCTTCAGTATTTCTCCTTTTTCTGGGGATTTTTTTTGGTTCTCTTTGAAGGTGAACTGTAAATAAGAGCTGAGGGATGTTTGATTCCGGCTCTCTGGTGGTTAGTGGATTGGCATTATTCTGAGTGTTGAGTTGATATACAGTTAGCAAATCGAAGAAGAGTAGGTTGGGAAAAGGGCAGGAGATTTTGATGGGTTAAAATTTTATAATTAATTAATTTGGTTTGTTTGGATACCTCAATTATCCCAAATAATATTTCGCTTGCATTATAGACACATTTTTCAACCCACCTTTTTATATTTCCAACCACCTTTTTATCTCACATACATCACATCACAAAAAGTGCTACAGTAATTATTCCAAATAATATTTCAAATAATACACTATCCAAACACTCCTATATAATTTTATATTTTTGTAGTACTTCTTGTAATGTATATGTATTTTTTTTGGGTTAAAAACACAAAAGCCCTGTGGTATAGCTATCATACAGAAAAGCCCCATGTGATTTCATATCATACACGTCGGTACTCCATGATTTGAATTATTCTAAAAAGTTGACGGAAATCGTTAAAACAGACGGAGTTAAGTGAAAAGACTAAAATACCCTAATAATATAAGCGAAAATAGCCGAAGTAATTTAGCACTTTCATTCCTTGGCCGCTGCTGCTGTTGTTGAAGTTCTCTTTCCTTATCCTTACCAATAAGGGCAACATAAGAGCCGTCAAGAACTCGCTGTCTCAGTCGAAGAATTCAGTGAGTATACCCAAGGGGCATTTGGCTGTGTACGTGGGGCAAGATGATGATGAGACATGCAGAGTTCTTGTGCCCGTGATTTATTTTAATCAATCTCTGTTTGCTGACTTATTAAGGGAGGCTGAAAAGGTTCATGGGTTTAATCATCCCGGTGGAATACAAATTCCTTGTCAAAAATCTGAATTTGAAAGTGTTAAAATGAGAATCGCCGTTGCCTTAGGCAATGGTGTAAATAGCCGCGGAGGGCGGAGCTGGAGAGAAGTTGCTGATGAGTAGTCAGCAAGAGAAATTGGACCACTGACGAGACAGTGATGTGGTGTGAGGATGGTCATTCTGGCTCGGATAAACCGAGGCCGCATCCTAGTCCGGAATAATGGTTCCATCCATCTCGATCACCTGGGCCTTGCCCAACATCTCGATGATTGAGGTGTGCCTGCCATCCCACTGTCATCTCGGGACAGTGTTATGATCTACTACACCCGAGGTCCTATCCAAGGATCTGACAACCGAACAATAATGGATGTGACCTCTAACACTCTGTCTACTGCTCTCTGACACACTGCCCACTGCCCAGAGTGGTCAAGTCAAGATGATATGCTGTCTCAATCCAATTTCTAAGGACCTGGATCCCATAGTCCTTCCCTCCAAATTGTCCCCTATAAATAGCAGAATATCCCACTAAGGAGGAGGACGAATCTCTGGTAAAAAGCCTAATCCCTCTAGAATTACTCCCACATTAATACATTACTCCGAACTAACTTAATCTTCGGAGGAAGACTGGGGGACCTAGTCTCGTATCTAACCATCCCAGCAGGTGACCCTCGATTAGCTACTCCCCCAATCCGGTGTACATTCCAGATATCCGGAGCCACTCGTCTGGCCAAAAATCACCTCTTCATGGTGGGTGCCATCTAGGGCTGCAAACGAATCGAGCTGCTCGCGAGCGGCTCGAGTCAAGCTCGAGTCGAGCTCGTTATTAATCGAGCTCGAGTCGAGCTCGAGCCGGCTCGAGTCAAACTCGAGCTCGAGCTCGAGCTCAGAATATTAAGCTCGCCGGCTCGCGAGCTTGGGTATATATATATATATTTTTTTTATTTTTATTTTTATTTAATAATAAAATTACGTATATTATATATATATTTTTTTATTTTTTATTTTTATAGTAAAATTACGTATATATCCTTAATATTTTATTATTTATTAAGAAAAAATATTATTTTATTTTTTTTTTTAAAAATAAAATAATTATTTTTTATTTTTTTTTGAGCTCGAGCTCGAGCTCGAGCTCGGCTCGACTTGATTCGAGTCGAGCTCGAGCTCGAAATTTGCCGGCTCGTCGAGCACGAGCTCGAGCTCGAGCTTGGTAAAATTTAGTTGAGGCTCGGCTCGATTAGCTCAAAGCTCGACTCGGCTCGGCTCGTTTGCAGCCCTAGTGCCATCCGCAATTCTCGTTTGGCTATTTGTCTTTGATCAATTTAGGGGCAAAAAAATCAAGCGCCCTTCATCTTCTTTTTGGGGGCAAAATATATACAGAGAGAAGAAGTACGAAGTACAATTTTGTTTCCTGCAAATGCTTTGCAGGCTTGCAAGCTTAGGTTGAAGAAGTACAATTTTGTGCAAAAGCTTTGTTTCCTGCAACTCCTTTGCTGGCTTGCAACCTCTGGTTGATTACTCAGAATTTTGTTTCCTGTCGGCTTGCAAATGCTTTTGGCCGAACAGCCTAGCAACATGACCTTTTTATTAAAGTGTGAAGGGTACAATAGGTATATCTGGTAAAAGTTTGTGATAAAAAATTATTTTTTGCAAGAAACACGCGCTTTTCCAGTGCGTTTAATACAAACGCTTTATATTTGATGATTTCCGTCGACTTTTTAGAATAATTCAAATCATAGGGTACCGACGCGTATGATATGAAACCACAGGGAATTTTTCTGTATAATAGCTATACCACAGGAGGCTTTTATATTTTTAACTCATTTTTTTGCCACAATAATAACATTTATATAACCTACTTTAATTTAATTTAAAGGACGAAGGAACTAATAGAGAAAGCCACTTGAAATGACAGCCACAATTAAATAGCAATTATATAATAAAATAAGAATTGAACTCTCGACCTCCCAATGGCTCAAGAAATTGTTGGTTTTTTATAATGTATATGAAATAGAAAAAGTTAATTAAAATGATTAAAATGATAGTTGAAAAACGTTTTTATGTAATTTTTTCAAATAATGTTTAGATTTTTTTTTTCAATGCGTAGTAATATTGATGGACCGTGGAGATGAATTTTAATAGGTTAAAATATATTCACAACTTCGTTTGTGAATAAGAAACCCTTTTTGTTTTCTAACCTTCTTGGTCTCAACAATCAACATCGGAAGATCCCTAAATTTCATCATCCAAGCAACAAAATATGGTTACAGAAAAGTTTAACCAGGAAAAAAAGAAAAAGTGTCACGATTGTTAGCTAAAATCTCTAACTGCAGATGACCACCCTAACTCATCATGGCTAAGTTTTCCAATTGCACCAAGAAAGAACCAGGAAAAAGGGTCGACTAAATGATATGGATCAATTGAAGTCCCTTAACTAAGAAAAAAGTTCATACTCCAAGCACATGAAGCATGATGGCATTTTGTGCATGCATCCGGTTCTCAGCTTGGGGGAAGACAATGGAGTTCGGAGCTTCAATAACACCATCCGTGACCTCTACACCTCTTTCTGCCGGTAAACAATGCATAAAATAAGCTTTTGGCCCAGCTACTTTCATCAGTTCCTCATCCACCTGCGAGTAGATATCTCGTCAAAAATAAGTACATTGCATTGGATTCGCTCACTTCAGAAAAAGCATGAAGTATATGTTTGTGTTCAAATGCTTCCTGTGTTCTTCCGATTATTTCCGTTTCACAGCAACCATTATCGAAAGTAATATAACACAATCCCTTGTTTAATGGAATGCTGGAAATATCCATGTTGCTAGTTTTCTGATTAGTCCAATCTTCATTACCTTTTCTGTGTTTGCTGCAAGTATAAGTTGCTACAGAGAAATGCAAAGCCACATTGTGTTGAGGATACGCCTCGCATCCTCGACACCCCCTGCTCCCCCTCACCCACAGGGAAAAACACACACACACACACACACAAAAATATTAGGCTTGTAAATTTTCAAAGCTCTTCATTTTGCCTCACATTTGCACCAACAAAAATTTTGTAAAATTCCAACCTACTCTCACATTGCCACCCATAAATATATAAAACTAGTACCACGACCATATTTGAAAAGTAAAAATACCACTTGAACAAGAAACAATTTCAACAACTTCAAATCTAGAAACAAACAAAATTAATGTAATATTTGTGCACACTTTTGTTTAGTTTGTAATAATCAAAACTTAAATCATGTGACATTGACCCTGTTGATTTGGCAACCGCACTGACTGCAGGGCAGCAGCTCTGCCATTGCAGAAAGACCATCATATAAACATGCTGGCGAACAACATTACTAATTTAACTATGCCAATATGTTTTATCAACATCATCTCATTTGACTGATAAATACAAAAACAATTCTGCTGCATAGTCCTCATGCACATGCATTTGTAAGAGCTTCTGTGGCTGTTTTTTGAGATACAGTCGCAAAAGACACTCATCACTCTCAAGTAGCGCATATTTGTTATCTTAAGTAGCTCATCCTAGCATCGTATCGTCTGAAAAGTTTAGCCGCTACCTGGCAACCCTAACAGTTAATGCCATCCAAGCCATAGAGTTCAAAAATTTGTATAACTTTAAGTTAGCAATATATTTTCCCAGTTATTCAGTTCTGCCATGTGGCTGTACTTAAATTAATGTTTTTCCTAAAGCCAAAAACATAGAACTCATTTATCTGAGAAGAATGGACACCTGCAGGTGGTAGTTAGGAATTTGACTAGTCTTATAGTCAATCACGTCTTAAAACATGCCTTAAAATGGTAGCAAGGCTTCATATTGTGGTCTAATGTGGTCCACTTGTCAGGCTTTACAGGTCATGCAGTAAGTAATCATGATTATATACCTGGAATCCTTGAAATACTTGATGGCGATATGCAGCTTCTTCTTTTTGACCCATGCTAGCCCAAACGTCTGAATACACAACATCAGCTCCTATAACAGCTTCTTTGGGATCATGAATTATCTCAATCTTGCTGACTCCAGTCTGTTGTGCTTTCTTAACTGTCTCCTGATCTGGTTCAAAACCTTTAGGGCAGGCACAGACAAAATGAAAAGGAACAATTGATGCCAACAACAGCCAAGAATGCACAATGTTGTTTCCGTCTCCAACATAAACAACCTGGAATATTCAATTATCCAACAAAATGAGTGATTATTGAGAAATTTAATTTGACAACCAAATAAGTGCCCAGGTAAAAGAGCATATAGAAGAGGCACACCTTAGTCCCTTCCAGCTGACCGATGTGCTCAATAATGGTCAGTGCATCAGCCATAATTTGACAAGGATGATTATAATCTGTCAGGCCATTGATAACCGGAACAGTTGCATACTTAGCCAGATCAAGAATATCCTGAAGTCAGAGTGATTAAACTCAGGTAAATGTATATAATTGAATTCAGAAATCAACATTGCCCTTCTAAATAAGTGAACTGAAGCTTTGTACATCACCCAATTCAAAATTTTGCACTGTCTTCCAGGAGCTCCTACATATGGGGGAATGTAGTTGGTTCGGACTTTTTACTTTTAACTTTTCATGTGGGTATAAAAGATAAACATTATTTTAGACTAAGCAGAACTAGCACCCTCAAAGTAAATTCACACAACAAATGGACAAAATATTATGGAAGATGATGAAAATCAACTTATGAGTTGTCAAATAGACATACAGTCTAGGGGCGAGGAGTGGGTTGGGTGGTACCCCCCGGGGGGGGGGGAGTGCAAGTGACTGGTCCCAGGTTTGAGACCTACCACTTACATAAAAAAAAAAAAAGGAACATACAATCTCCTGTCTGCATATTTTCAACAGAATTGGCTCAACAAGTAATTTCATTCGATGAAGATGGGAGTAGCAATGTAAAGAAAAAACAACTACTGCAGGATCATAAGGGTCATTCGAAATGCCTATCATATATGTGGAGCAAGATTTTCTTTTCTTTAAAATTCCCACATGCAGAGAAAATTGAAGATTCTCATACAATCTAAAAAATTTGGAGAGGTGTCTCACCAGCATACCTGATGAGCAAACACACGAGCCATAATGACATCATTATAGCCAGACAGAACACGAGCAACATCACGGGTTTCCTCCCGCTTACCCATCTGGATATCATCTGGTCCCAAGTATACAGCATGACCACCAAGCAAATTAAACCCTGTCTCAAATGAAACTCTTGTCCTCATGGATGGCTTGGCAAAAATCATAGCCATTGTTTTACCCTTAAATGGAAGATATGTCCTCTCCCCTGATTTTATCAGTGCCTTGATCTCTTTTGCCCGTTCCAAAATATTCAAAATTGTGGCTTTCTCAAAATCATTAATGTGTAGAAAATCTTTCAGACCTGAATTAGCTGGAACAGCAGAATATCAAAAAAAACACAACTATGAAAATTTTGGACCATCATTTGGACAAATTTTGAATGTGAGACAGATCTATGCCAAGACATGATTAGCAGCATCAATCTAACTCACTTTAGGACGTTTCTAAACATTTGAAAATCCAATTTCAGAGAATGTAGTGTATCACGTGCTATCAATTTAGTTATGATTTTTATAAAAATTTGTAAAGGCCTACTACAAAATGAACAATCTGCTTGAAATGAGAATTGGCCAACTGATGGTGCTTAGAATAACAAGCATATTAAGTTCATAAATCTTTCTAGATTTTCACTCAACAATAAAAATGACATAAGAGGAAAGAAATAGAAGGCTTCCAAGTCCAAATGTACAAAAGCAGGAGGTAAACAAAACAGACTTTGAGACTCTAGAGGACTCATGATTTATCGATACTTCCTAATGAGTTAACTGAACTAAAAAATTCATGCTAATTGAATTTATCCACAATATTTTTACAGGTAAGTAACGTTAAGAAGCATACTACATAAGCATAAAGATTTTGAATTAGAGGGGATAAGCTCTACTAATTCTGAAATAAAAGGATGAAAGCATCGACTAAATAATCTACGCTTTCAGGAATGTACTCAAAACTCCAAACGCTAATAGGCTAAATTCATCAGACACACTTAAAGAGCAAAAAAGATTTCTTTCCTTTTTTTAAAATCTTAAAAAAAATGAAAAGAAACCTTTAAACCCCATTACTTACAATCAAGAGCAATAAGTCTCCTCCTCATCCCATTGCTTGAAATGTATTCAAATACAAGTCAAAAGGAAAAACCAGCCAAATATTCTACAAACAGAGAAGAACCCACAAATTTTAAATAACATAAAAGAAGACATGATCTTTACAGAATCCGAACGATGGGGCCTGACCTTTCCAGTTCACTGAAGACGAAGGTGAAGAAATAGCAGAAAAGTTGGCTTGGCAGAAGACTCGTTGACGAATTGATGGAAAGCTAACCGGGGAAACGCCAGTGAGTTGGAGAGATTGACCGGAGGGATAGAAAGAGGAAGCTGATGAGAGCGATGATGGGTCCCTTGTTGATTCAATAGAGGGCAATTGAGAGAAAAGAGCATTGGCCGCCATAGCAGTACACTAGTGTGAAGCGAGCAGAAGCTTTACTGTTCAGTCCTATTCCAGTAGAGTTGACACCAGTCAGTGTTTTAGCTTGTCAGTATCACTACTGTCCTGTTAACAATAATGTTAGTCAGAAGGTGTTTTATTATGTAATTAGGGTCTGTTTGGTTGCACTAAGAATATTTTTTAAGGAAATGTAGGGTCTGTTTGGTTGGACGGAGGAAAATATTTTCCATCAAAGTCATTTACTTGGAAAATCACTTCCTTCTCCATAATTTTCTAGTGTTTGGTTATTTAGTGAAAATATTTTCCAAATTCCTTTTTTCATAATTTTCCGGTGTTTGGTTTGTCAATGAAAATATTTTCTGACTTCCTTTTTTTAGTGTTTGTTGATATGTTGCAAATGTTTTTCTATTCTCAAATCATTCATCTCATTACAAGTTATTTTTAGTTTCTATCCATTATAATCATATTGCAAGGTATTTGAAGGATGAACCAAAAGAATAATGTGACAGCCCATCTAATGGTCAAGACCCAATCGCACACAATCACGCATGCACACACACACACACACACAAAAACACATACGCACACAATCGCACCCAACTACACAAATTCAATAATGGTCAAGAGCCAATCAAATGTCAAATTTGAAAATTACCACCAGTACACAAATTCATAAATACACATGTACGAGTAGGCAAGTCAAATGTAGTGGGGGTGGGGAGGGGGCCGGAGCGTTGGACTTTGAATTGATATTTGATATTAGAATGAGGCCAGAACCAATGAGAAAGCAAGAAGCTACCAGTAGTCCATTACGGGAGGAACTAGAAATAATTAAAGCTTTTGGTAAACGAAAACCAAGGGGGGTTGGGGTTTGGTGGACAAACATAAAGAGAGAGGACTTTGTGGCTGCAAGTTCAAGAGTAACTACTCCTTATTTGGTCACAGCCCACACAAGAAAACAGGCAAAATATCATTCATATGTAGCATACCATGTGAAACAACAGTTCAAAATTAAAGTAGACACCTCCATATCTTGCTTTTTCTAAAGAAAGCATCTACTATATTCTTTCAGTTTATCTCTCTCTCTCTCCCTCTCTCTCTCTCTCTCTCTCTCTCTCTCTCTCTTATGTGATAGAGACCCCTAATTTGCTGACATCTCCCTTGGACCAATTGCATTGGTACCAGATTAATCAGCACTGTTTAGGACCACTGGTAACAAGCAGTAGGTTTGCAAAATTTAATTTGATACATATACATGTACTTTATATAGTTAAAAAAAAAAAAAAAAAACAGCCCGTCTCCTTGGTTACATGGACCTTACTCATCCTCCCAAGTAATGTCCCTGTTGGATGAACCAAAAGAATAGTGTGACAGCCCATCTTATTCTAGCGTTCTAGAACTCATTTTCTGTACACAAAAGATGTAAGATTTTGTCAAGCAAAAACTGGTTTAGACCTATATAACAACATGTAGCATGTAGAGTTCTTTTGAAGCTTTAATTACAGCAGGCTTTTGCATCAGAGCAACTATCTATGAAGATAAATCCATTCGGGCATGAAAGCCCCGCAGATAGAAATTAGAACCTGGCTCTGTTCCAGTTTCCCACAATGTGAAAAGAACATCTGAAAGCTAGTGTTTCCTGATGTCACTGGAATATCAAGTGCTCTCTCTCATTGTTTGTCCAGGTCTAAAAGTTTTAGACTTATTATTTTAAATGTCTAAACAATGTGACTTTAGATTTACATGCTTCTAAAATTAGGGACATAACCCCAGCTAAATGTGTACAAGTATTACTCCTTAGAAAAACAAAAACTTTTAACTTGAAAATGCCAAAATGGGACCAGAATAAGGTTTTTTCTCGTTATTTTAGAAGTTGGAAATTGGCACTTGGAAATAAGGTCAAGTGATGGAGCAAGCAGGATACATGTGATAAATGATAAGATTAAATGATTTAGGACAGATGGAGATATCATCAGAAACAGGGAAAGGTGCTGCAACATTTCCAAATCATCTAGACGTTTTAGAGAACTACTAAGCCAGGCCTTGACGGTGAATGAAGACTTTGAAATTTGCCAACCAACAAGAACTCCATCAATATATTCATTGCTCGAGAAAAGGACCAAAGGAATTCATGAGTCTATCTGAAATTAAACGCTGATAAGTACTGCTATAAATAAAAGATTTGTGCAGCCCTTATAGAAGCTAGCATTGCTTAACAACCCAACAAGATAAACCCAGCAAGTACCTTTTTTCTGTCTTGGTGATTTTGTCCCCAGTTCCCCATGATGTATATGGACTATGTCCTGTGTAAGTCCAGTTTTACTTCTGGCCGCATCTTCTTCATTAAAGTACTTATTTGTGGTTTCTTGTATTTGCCAAGACGACAAACCTGAGTGATCATTTTACGACAGAGTCGTCATTGCCATTGGGTGATTCGCTTGCTGCTATGTCAAAACATTCATTGATTTGGGAATATATCCAAAGCCTTCTGTGTTTCCACGCTTATATTCCCTTTTCAATCAAGCAGCTATGGCAAGAATCAGCCCGTGGCTTCACAAACTCAAATGAATTCACTAAAACTTTTACAAATGGTCCCACCAGATTATAAGAAAAATACTACCCTACCCTACCCGGATTCCGAGCAAGTTAGAGGGTCGAGACAAAAGCGCTAAGATTAATAATCAGATTCCAAGAATCATAAAACCCCTAATACTCAGCAGCCAAATTAATTCATTAGCATCAATCATATCAAATGTAACCCTAATCAGGTAAGAACAAACTAAAACAAAAGCAACCCACAAAAATTCATTCAAATCCAACTTCAAGAATCTACACCAGTAATTCTAGACAATTTTTCAAAGGAAAAGGGAGGGAAAAAAACTAATAAAAGACCATCATACCTCTGGAAATACTTAAAGGAGTCTTCACCCTTGTTGGAGGTGCTGTTGCAGGAACGGGGATGAGATGTCGCTGGAGATGGTTTGCTGAGGTAGCCAATGGCTGCTGACTTGCTGTTGCAGGTACACAAACCCTTTGAGTACTCAAAACTCTTCAAAATAGTAATACTTGAGGCACTAAATTAGATTCACCCACAGATTATATTACACTAAATGAGTCTAAGTTAATTTTGTGACTGTAACAACGAAGGAATTCATGGTAAGACCAAACTGTGTGTTGTTAAAATGATTTATATCGAACAAAATGCTAATCATGTCTAAAAGTTTTAAACAACATTCTAAATTAAATCTTAAAATAATTCAACTTTTAATTCAGCAGTGCTGGTTTTTATGTTCTAGACTCGATCCTTCTTAACGAAGTAACTATACAGTGCCGGAGGATCTTGACAGTTGACGGTCTGATAGGTAATTTTGAAGGTCTCTCTTATGCTGCGTTGTATAAATATAAATATAAATAAAGAGTACAACAAAACAAACCCTTTTTCGGAAGTTTATTCAAACGGGGAGTAGGGGTAAAATTACCATCCCATGTTCATCTTCATCCATCCTTCACAAAATTAAGGGTTAATTTCACTTTGTCCCCCCAAACTTTGGACGATTACCCATTTTAGTCGCTAAATTTTAAAATGGGACACTTAAATCCCTAAAACTTATAAATTGAGACACTTAAATCCCTAAACTTATAAAATGGGACACTTAAATCCCTAAACCCTTATAAAATGGGACACTTCGACCACCACGGCATTCAAGATTCTGTTAACAAATTTCCTTAATTGGGAGGTATTTATAAGTTTAGGGACTTAAGTGTCCCATTTTAAAGTTTAGGGATTAAAGTGAGTAATCGTCCAAAGTTTGGGGGGACAAAGTGGAATTAACCCCAAAATTAAATACACATCCCATTTTCTCAAATGGGGAGTACGGGTATAATTAAGCTGTCTTCAGATTCTCGATTCAATTTGGTATGAAGTTTCGAATATTTGGAACATGTGCCTGGGATTTGGATAAAATGAAAAATTTTCGTTTACTTCATACAAAATCAGGATCGCACAACAAAAGCCAGTAAATATTGTGCTTTTATGCATATAGATCTAATTAAACACGAATCAGTCGAGGCTTGAAGTAAAAAATAAGTCGCCACTTATTGTTGCATTAAAGTGTACCAATCACCCAAAGTACATTTTTTAAATAAATAAAATTCTTTTTAGACGATTATTTTGAGCTAAAACCGTCACATATTTTAAATCCCATTTTTAGACCCTTTCTTTTTATTTATCCTCTAAAATAAAAAATTAATTTTCAAAAAATTAATTAATCAAAATCCATTTTTTTTAAAATCAATAAATACATTTTTTCTATTATAAAATAATTTTATTTTTAACAATGGGGCGCAACAGCAATTCTTTCCACGTTAAACATTTTGTTATGATCGTGAAGCAGCTGGCCTCAAAATCAAACTATCACCGCTCCTTAAACGCGAGTGAAAATGTATTAACAATTCTTTGGGACGCCTAAATCAATGCGCAGGAAGTCGACATTTGACAGCTGAGACGAATATACTAATGTTGAACACTTTGAAAGTTCGTGGCCAAAATTAAATGCCAAATGAAAAACTGACGGTCCACAAAGCATCACAAATAACCAAAATTTCAGTTTTTCAGTTTTAACATCATAGGGAACATGTTCTCATTAACATCAAAACTTTCTCAGAGGTCATCTTAAAAAGAGGCAAACCACATCTACACTGCAATGCTTTTCCATCAGAGAAAAATATAAAATGTGTCAAAAGAATCCGACAACTGCCTATCTTGGTGATATCTTTTACCCCCTAGAGCTTTCTCATTGGTCACCAGGCATGCTCTTAATGATATCGGAATCACCTGAAATGATCATGAATTGGAACATATCAGAAGATTGTTGGATAAAATAACAGACAACACTTGTAAAAGTAAACAAATGTATACCTGGATCAATAATGCTGAGGCAGCACACCCTGAAATATTTACCACAAGCAGTCCCCAAATCGACATTGTCTGAACAAAAGAATATTGAGCACACAAAATAAGACTATCAGAAATAAAAACTACAAATACAGATTTCCAGACCAAGTGAGACAATGTGGCAGTGAAAGTAAAGGCAGCAGCATATACAGCCAGAGAAAGTGCTTCCGACCCCACACCCCCACCTCGGAACCCCCAACCAACCGAAGTGGTTGACTACTTTGAATGAATGATTGCACTGTATTCAGTCATTTCTATCTCTTCTCAGGGAGGGTATAGATGATAAACAACTCAGTCCCTTAGATGTTCAAAAATAGAACTGCGATCATATTCGCAAATCATTACAGGTCTGTAGAGCTCATCATTGTTATTCAGTACCCCCAACAGCAAAGAATAAAAAGCCAAAAATAAGACTTAATTGAATACAAATTTATTAAGCTTATTAACCTGAAATCTATATCTTATGTTCATATATATATATATATATAATGTCAAATGAGTATAGCTGCGCCTGTGTTCTCCAAACACAATGTGCAAGGTGATGGAGGAGAGATTAAGAAAGAGCAGCACACTCAATTTTGCTTCAAGGGAACGAGTCGATCAGAAACAAATTGATCCTGCCGACCAGATAGCGAAGCCCCACAACATACAGGTACTTGTGGGGAAAGATTTCATATATATATATATATATATATATATAATGTCAAATGAGTATAGCTGCGCCTGTGTTCTCCAAACACAATGTGCAAGGTGATGGAGGAGAGATTAAGAAAGAGCAGCACACTCAATTTTGCTTCAAGGGAACGAGTCGATCAGAAACAAATTGATCCTGCCGACCAGATAGCGAAGCCCCACAACATACAGGTACTTGTGGGGAAAGATTACTAACTAAATATATCTTTGGAAAAAGTTACTGACAAACCACACACACGTTAACTAGCAGAATGTCATAATGCAGCGACATACATTACAAAAGAAGACATGACAAAATTAGAAGAGGAGATAATATTCAATCCAGTGAGCCAAGATGTAACAAATACAAGACTACAAGTACTTCTGCCAATAGACATGAAGGTTAAGAGCACCAAATAACAGAAAGAACAGTTGATTACAACCTTGTACAAGAAAAAAGGCATTAAACGGAGTGGTACTTACTCCCATTGTAATGGTGGACTCCAACCTTCGCCAACATAGCATAGTACTCTATCTCGGACTTCCTAAGAGGAGGGCAGTTGTTTGCAATAATAATCAGCTTCCCTGTCAAACAAACACCAAAAAACATGTTAAAGTTGCCCTCAATAAACACAATGACTTGCTAAATGCACATAACTATATTGATACCTAGTCAACAAACAAGTACCAGGAAAACATTTTTCATCTTCAAATCAGATCGAATTCTGTATACCTACAATCCCCTCACTCATCTCTCATAACTAAAATCTCAGCTCACGAAGGTGAAAATGAAACTCATTAAACTATTGGCCAACGAATACACAAATCCACACCTAACCACAGAGAAACACATCTCAAATTTACTTCAATCCCTCAAATTTCAACCAACAGTTGCTCATTCGTTCTTTAACATTAGCACCAGTACATCACACGAGCCAGTAAAAAACCAACAGATCCAACCAAAACCAAATGCACTACAACTATAAAAACTCAAAACTCACCTACATATATAACCAAATCACTTCTATCCTATCATTTCATACTAAAAATATACTGCAAATTAGAACCAAAACAACAGAGTTTTTATTTCACCTTTGGAGCTTCTGAGAGACTTGAGAACAGTCTTATACCCCAAGGTATACTTGCCGCTCTTCATCACCAGAGCCAGCCTATTGTTAATACTCTCATGAGTCTTCTTCTGCAATTCATTACCATCACAGAGAATTCAATCATATTTTCTTCAAAAATATCAAAATCAATTACCAAAATTAATGTAGGAATTCTTACGGTTTTTTTGGTGGTGACCATTTTGGACGAATTGATCGATGGCTGGCCGGCCGGTGTCGGGAAAGGAGGATCGGAGGAGAAATCAGAGGCGTCTATGAGCGGCCGATGAAACAAACCCTAGAATTAGTAGAGAAAGCTTGAAAGTATATAATGGAGGAGCTCTACGCTGGTTAGGGTTTTAGTCAGTTGCCATTGAGGATGGGCTTGGGCCTTACCAAATTGGGCTGCATTTTTTGGTTTCTATACATGTGTATTACTTTGTCAAGTTTCAAGAGTGCTTCAAGTGTGACGGTGCTATTTATGGAATGAATAACTAGTGATAAGGGTACATCTAATGTACGTGCAATTGTAATTGAGGAACAATCACATTTTATACCAAAGAATTTAGTATAAAATTTTCATAAATGAAAAATTAAACTTTGATCTTTTAAAAGTTTTTTAATAGAATTTTAATTAATTTGGTGGTTACAATTATGGGTAATTATGAGTGCAAATTAGTTGTAATTACATTGATTGATAATACAGGCAACATGCAATCAGATGGTAAAAGTATAATTTAGTCATTGTGAGGGTAAAGTTGAAAATTCAAAAAGTGACAAAAAATTTTACATCAAACTTAATGTTCCCCATTCATATATAATATAGATAACATATGGAAGATTAACCTTTTTTTTTTGTAATGAAAAGAAGAATAACCTTTTTTGGCTGTGTACATCAAAGCTGACCGATCTGGTTGGCCTGATAAATATAAAATATAGATAAAAAATTAGAATACTTAAATTTAGAAATATCTAATAAATCTAGAAATATAGTAACATTAGATAAACATAGACATATTTGTTACTTTAATAATATTTATAAACATCACTTACATAGTATAGAAGATAAAAATTATAACAGCCTGGTAGACTTAATTATATCTTTAGGAGAAAACTTGGAAAAGCATAAAGAAAGTGATATTCGAATAAAAGAATTAATAATCAACAGTATAGGAGAGAAAAATAAAATAATTAAAAAACTAGCAGAAAATCAAGATTATATAAAAGAACAAAATAATAAAATATTAGAAAAATTTAAACATCTTGAAGAACTAAAAAATATTAGAAAAGAACAAAAAGTATATATAGAAAAAGTAAATAAGAAAATATTAGAAGAAATTAAAGAAAGATCCTTAGAATTAAAAGAATCTTATAAACAAGTAGAAAGATTATTAGAAAAAATAGAAAAAATAATCCTTAGTTAATGACCAGTAATGCACCCATAATTGAATTCTACTCAGATTATCAAAAGATTTTAAAAGAATTACAATATTATCATACAGAAACTGAAGGATTAACAAAATATTGGGGATCATCAGTATCAGATAAAACATATCCCAAACAAAATAATACAATTATAGCCTTACTAATAAAATTACACCAAAAAATAGATGACATCCACACTAGAATAGAAAAATTAGAAGCATCTAAATTTGAGCAAGATTTGGAAGAAATAACTCGAAAATTAAAAAATATCCCAGTAGAAAGCAAGGAAAGTAAGGAAGCAGGAACCAGAAGTATGAGTTTTGGTAAAAATCCACAACCCCAGAATTGGTATGGCAAGTAGAAATTCTTTTTCAGGACCCAATAGGACTATAATAGAAAATAATAATATTTTAAATCGAATTAGAAGTTCAAATGGTAGAAACAAAAATCATAATTTAGAAGAACTTATAGATGTAAACATTGATTTGGAAATATACAGAAATCAACAGATTAACTTATGAAATCCTAGAACTTTGTATAGAACAGGATAGATTAACAACAGAACAGGATTATTTAGAAGTAATAGAGAAGAATCAATAAAAGCTACTACAGAACATAGGACTTTAAAATTAGTAACTAAAGAAAGTATTAGGCAAATAAAAAGAGAACATAATTATATGCATTTAGGATTAATAGTAGTAGGGATTAAAGGACTAATAAGACCAGGATTAGGAACTAAAGTATTAATTACACTTTTAGATAAAAGATGGACAGATGTTAAAAAAGTACTTATAGCAACTATAGAAGTAGACATGACCACTAATAGAGGTTTATTTTATTGTTCACCAGATTATCAAATAACAATTAGTGATTTAAACCAAATAGAAGTAGGAATACAAACTAAAGGTTATGAACAATTTACAGGAGAAAATTTAATGATAAATATAGGATTTTTAGGAAGAACAACAACAGGTAGTAATACAAAATATAAAATTAATGTAGAATCAATAATAGAAGCAATGCATAGCAGTGGAATTAAATTATTAAAACCAATAGCCATAGATCCAACTATATTGGCAGGAGAAGAATGGAATCTTAGTAAATTAGTAGAAAAAGAAACTCCTATAATACCAAAAAATAATATAATATATAATAATAGTAAAGGGGAAACTAGTATTAGATTTCATAATTATGAACAAACAAATATAGGGATAGAAAGTGATAATGATGAAATAGACACAGAATTAATAGGATTATAAATTATGGAAGGAAGAGAAAAAATTATAGATAGAATTATATATCCTAAATAATTAGAAATGGATTTAACTGATAAAGAATTATTTGAATTAGAAAGAAAATTAGAATCAGAAGGAATCATAGAAATAACACAAATTTTATACTATGATGAAGAAAGAAATATTAGAGTAAAATATGAAGAAGAAGAAGAAGATAACTTAGAAGATATAGAAACAGTTAGTATAAATTCTCATAAAGAATTAATGGAAGCAGAAAGTAATAATCCAGGAGAATGAACTAGCAGAGGAAATTATAATCCAGGACAAATACCTAGAATACCTTATGGAGAATATAGAGAATCAACTGATAAAATAGCACCAAGAGGTAAAAGACAACCATTAGAATCAATAATAAAAGAAAAAACTATAGATGAAGGTAAAACCTTAATATTAACATCTTATGACCCACAATTAACAGATGATGTTATAGGAGATTGGAAGTCCAAAGTAGTTAGAGATTATATTAAAAAAAGGATTTGATCATAGTGTAGAAGATATGTATACATATTTGGAAACATACTTAGGAGGAGTAGCAGCTGCAGCATGGGAAGCCTTTAAACAGAAATTTCCAAATGAACTAAGAGAAGATATGTCCCACGGATTAAATCCAATGAACTTTGTAAACAAGGTAGAAGAATTATTATAAGCACAAAGTCCGAATAGGGGAGGTGTAATGAAACAATTAGAATCAATAAGAAAATTAGAACAGTTATCTATTAGAAATTGGAAGTATATAAAACCATTCTTACAAGATTATTTATATTATGCATGCTTATCAGGAAGTTTTTAAGATGAAGGAATAATAGAAAAATTATTTGCTAAATTACCAGATGACTTAGGAAAAAAGATATATGAAGGATATAAAGCATTAACATTTCATCCAACATTAAAAAATGTTAGTATGGCAATAAGATTTATAATAGCAAGATTAGTAGAAGAATGCACATTTATTAAAATACAAAAACAGTTAAAAGGAGAATATAGTTTTTGTTCAGAAATATATACACCACAGAAATATGGAGAAAATGAATATAAAAAGAAGAAAAAATATAATTATAACAAGAAAAGAATAGGTTATCCTAGAAAAATATATTATCTTAGAAAAAGTCAGGCTAGAAAACCATTCTTAAAAAAAGAACACCATGTTAGAAGATATAGGCCAAAAAGGACTTATGGTAATAGATTAACATGTTTTATTTGTAATCAGCCTAATCATTTGGCAACTAATTGCCCAAATAAAAATAATAAGTTTAACAAACAAGCTCATTTAATAGAACAGTTAGCAGAAGATTTAATAAATGTAGATAATGATATCTCAGAAACAGAAAGCATATATAGTATAATAACAATAGAAGATCTAGATTATCAGAAAGAAATAGAAGAAGGGGATACTGAATTTGTAGATGAAATATTAGGAAAATCAGAAAAAAATAAAATATATTTAGATGATTTAGAAAATGACTGGCAGAAATTAGATGAAATAGAAAATTTTGATTTAGTAGAAATAGAAACAATTAAATGCAATCATGATTGGCAGCATAATAAAGGAAACTATAATAAACCTTGTTTTAATTGTTTCAAATATCCATCTTTAAATTTGAGATTTCAATGTAAAAAGTGTTATTTAGAAATTTGTAAATACTGTTTAGAAATTTTTTTCCATATTACACATATTAATATAGAAACTCCAGAAAAACATAAAAATGATGAACCTGTTGAACATCATCTAGAAAGAAGAATACGAATTTTAGAAAATAAACAGGAAGTCTTACAACAAAAAATACAAAATTTAGAAGAACAACTTCTCACATTCCATACAGAAAAAGAAAGAATATTGATATAGAAAATACAGATTTAGACATATCTTCAGAAATATTAAAACATAATTATGATACAGAAATACTAAATACAGATAATAAGATTACATCAGTAGAATTAATGGTTAGAAATATTATAGGAGACTTTGATATACATAGTCCAGCAATAATAGATACAGGAGCTAGTAATATAATAATAAATGAATTATTAATACCACAACAATATCATAAAAAAGCCAGAAGAATTAGAATAGCTAGACAAATGGACGGTACAACTTTTGAATATAACAAATCTATACAAAATATATATATATGTCTTTTCAAAAAGAAAATTACAATTTTTCACATCCTTATTTTGTAGAAGAAATTTATCTTCGAACATTTCCTTTTAATCTTATTATTGGATTAGCATTTATTTTACAATCTTATTATGGTATGATTCTTACTCGTAATAATTTACAATTTCTCAGAGAAGCATCTTTATCATTTACACCTTATCTATCAGAGTTTGCACAAAAGCGTGGTGAACCATTAAATGATCCTAGGTATAAAGAAATAAAAGATGATAAGTTTATTAATACACAAACTCATAACATAATCAAAGGAGATCTTTCAGAAGAATATTGTAATTGTAATAATAAAAATGATTGTCAACGCTTAAATATAGAATTAGATGATTATAACACCTTGGAAATATGCATAGACTTATTAGAAAATAGTCAGGTCTATAACTTGTTAGAAACAGGATATTATGAAATAGACCAATTAATTAGTAAATTAGAAATATTTGGGGAAAATCCTACTTTACATTGGGAAAAAGATAAAACAATTTGTAAATTAGAACTTTTAAACCCAAATTTAAAAATAAGCACAGCCAAAATAGAAGCTAGTAATGAAGATATAAAAGAATTTGAAATGCATATAGCAGACTTAAACAAATTAAAAATAATTAGAAGAAGTGAAAGCCCTCATAGAAGTGCAGCATTTATAGTTAAGAAACATAGTGAAATTGTTAGAGGAAAGAGTAGAATGGTAATAAATTATAAAAGGTTAAATGATAACACTAAAGAAGACAGTTATGACATACCAGATAAAAATGAATTAATAAATAGAATTCAATATAGATATATTTTCAGTAAATTTGACTGCAAATCAGGATTCTGGCAGGTTAAAATGCATCCTAATAGTATAGAATGGACAGCCTTTACTTGTCCCTTAGGTCATTTTGAATGGTTAGTAATGCCTTTTGGATTAAAAAATGCACCAGCAATATTTCAACGTAAAATGGATGATATTTTTAGAAAATATAATAGTTTTGTAATTGTTTATATAGATGATATATTAGTATTCTCTAAAAATAAAGAAGAACATGTAAGTCATTTAAAATTAGTATTTGCAGAATTCATTAAGCATGGTATAGTAATTAGCTCAAGGAAAGCTCAGTTTTTCAGAAAAAAACATAGAATTTCTAGGAACAGAAATTGGACAAGGTAAAATCAAATTACAATCACATATTTGTAAAAAAGTCTTAGAATTTCCAGATAAAATAGAAGAAACAAAAAAGTTACAAAAATTTCTAGGGTTACTAAATTATGCTAGACCCTTTATTAAAAATTTAAATAATTTAGTAGCACCATTATACAGTAAAACATCTTTAAAAGGACAAAAATTCTTTAATAAAGAAGATATAAAATTAGTACAAGAAATAAAAAATGTTGTTAATAAACTACCCGATTTAATATTACCATTAGATACAAACTATTTAATTATAGAATGTGATGGAAGTAATAAAGGATGGGGGCAATCTTATTAGCAAAACCGCACAAATATAGCAAAAAAGAAGAAGAACAAATTTGTAGATATGCTAGCGGAAATTATAGAGAAAAAGGTAATATAAGTAGCATTGATGCCGAATTATTAGCAGTAGCATATGCCTTGGATAACTTCAGACTTTTTATTATAAATAAACCAGAAATAACTATTAGAACAGATTGTGAAGCTATTAAAAAGTTTTATGATACTTATGATGAAAAAAGAAGTAGTACTAGGAGATCGTTAAATTTTACAGATAGAATAATTGGAAATGGGTATAAAGTACAATTTGAACATATTAAAGGTAGTAATAATAGCTTAGCTGATTTTTTATCCCGACAATTATCATAAATCCTGTGATTTTCAGAAACAATATGGCACAAGGTAGCAGGATAAAGCTCGGACAATGGGAACTGACAAAGTATCCCAAAGGTACCAGTGTATATTTCCGTAGCACTGAAGAAGGTAATCTAGAAAAAATCCAGCAGGATATCTTAAATAACCTCTGGTACATGAATAGCACTAATGTAGCACAAAAAATTAGAATGTTAAATACCTTAGCATTTTATTTTAGCAATCTTCCAAAACAAAGTTTTTCATATTATGTAGTAGTACAAGGAAGAACACCTGGAATTTACTCTAAGTGGATTTCAGTAGTAGAACAAATTAAAAATTTTCAAAACCCTCTTTGGAAATCTTTTCATAACATTCATGAAGCATTAGAATTTGTTAGAAAAAATATTGACATATCATTTCATGTGGATACTAAGGCCAGCATGGATAGTACAAAAATACCAGGACCCTCTCAAACCCCTGGAAGTAGCAGTAGTTATTTAGATGCAGTAGAATTTGATAAAAGTAGAAATTTACAATTCTGCAGGCATTGTGATAGCATGGTAAATAATTTTAGAAGAATAAATGAGAAATGCAGGGTTTACGAGGATGAGATTAAGTCCCAAAAAACTCAGATTGATTCCTTGACAAAACAACTCAAAGAAATGCATGGGATTGTAGGGTCACAAAGCGGCACTATTCTCTCACAAATATCAGAATTGGGAGAGCTAAAAGGAAGGTTATCACAGATAACATCTCATATGGCCAGTTCTTCCTCCGGCCCAAATTTTGAAAAGCCTGAATATGAAAGGCCATTAAGCTTTCTTAAGCCCAGATTATTTTTCAAACCCTACACAATTTTAGAACATTTTCCTTATCCAATCGAAGAAATAATTGGACAAAAAGTCCAAGCCCAACATTTTTCAAAAATACAAGCAGTACAAAATCATTTTCTAAACCTAGCCACAAGTTATAGCCCAACAAGTAGAATCCGTTTTAGCCCTTCTTATTGGATTAACCCACACAAATTTTGTTCAAATAACCCAAAACCATGTAACCATAGCAAAATAAATAATCATTGTGTTCATACCCTTGATTTTTATTTCTTAAAAGCCTCTTTAACATTACATGGATATACATAGTTCTTCGGTATTATATGTCAATGAAGAAAGAATAGTCTTCACCCCTCAATTTCTACTAGACTGTGGATTTCTTGAAAATATCTGGATAAATGATCCAGAAGACACATACAGATTGAGGACCCATCTTGGATATTTTGCCAGAAGATTACTTGACTTTGGAGAATGGGTAAGGATTGAAATCAGATCAGCCCCAGTAGAATGGATTGGACTATGAGACATGGCACCAACAGTTCATAGAATAAGGTTAACAGTCAGCAATTGTCATCCAGGGAGATTAACTACAGAAGAAGTACAGAGATTAAAGGCAAATATTGTTGAATGTCCCTTATCATTAAAAGAACAGCTTAGAAGAAGCAGAATGCTAAATCTAGCATATAAACATTTCAAAGCAGAATGGAATCATTATAAGTTAGAATCAGAAAATAGGATTCAAAAAATTTATATTCCAAATGTTTATTTTCTAGAAAAAGAATTTGAAGAGACAACGGTGGATGAAGAATTATTCCAGGAATATTTAGAAGATTATTTGGCATACGACACTCCAGAAGATTCTTTTGATCCAGAAGATTATGATACAACTCATTATTTTAAAAGCATGGGACCAGAAGAAATCCATAATTTAGAAAATCAGATGGAAGGATAAGAAGAAAGACACAGGTGAGACACAAACACCAGGCTTTATCAATAAACCGCTGGGAAGCACTTTTTCGAAACTCAAAAATTTGAAATCCGTCGGCTGAATAGATTGGCATCTTTTCTTTTGTCGGCCATATTATTTTACGGATTCAACATAATTGAAATCCGTATAGATAGAAACAGAAGTCCGGAATTTCAAGTCCGGAAGTAGGCTATAAATATCTCAGAGTTTTCATTCATCAGACACAATGAATTATTGTGAGAAACCTGAGCATAAGAAAATCATCTTGTAAATTCTTGTGAATACATATACTTTTCTGCACATCTTTCTCATATATCCTTGATCAAAATAGAGAGGAAAGGGAAACAAGAGAATAGAAATTAGTTGCAGCCAACCCTAGAAAGCTTAATCTTAAAACTTAGAGAGATACCCTGAGCGAAGATACCCTTAGACAAAGGGAGAAATCCAAAAAGTCCAAAAGACCGTGTAGTACCACTCAAGCCATGTTAGCTGTTGAAGGCGTTTAAAGGCATTCGGGAAGATCGGGTGAGGCAAAACTTTGTCAAAGGATTCGCAACTCTAAAGAATCGGAGATTTTTTAAGAAAAAGCTCAGCAAGGAAGGTATAATTTCAAAAATTTCTCTTAAAGTACCAAATCCTCATATAATAGATTGAATATTTTTGAATAATTTTATAAATTTTGATAACCAACCACCATATAATTATACAAGCACACCAGAGCACGCATATTGGTTAGCTTTAGAAACTGTCAAAAGTCCCAAAGGATATTATAGTTTTTATTACAGATTAGACCAAATAAACTCAGTAGAACAGTGTTTAGCAAATTTAGACATAGAACAACATAGCCTTAACGATCCTAGGTATAAAGAAATAAAAGATGATAAGTTTATTAATACACAAACTCATAACATAATCAAAGGAGATCTTTCAGAAGAATATTGTAATTGTAATAATAAAAATGATTGTCAATGCTTAAATATAGAATTAGATGATTATAACACCTTAGAAATATGCATAGACTTTTTAGAAAACAGTCAGGTCTATAACTTGTCAGAAACAGGATATTATGAAATAGACCAATTAATTAGTAAATTAGAAATATTTGGGGAAAATCCTACTTTACATTGGGAAAAAGATAAAACAATTTGTAAATTAGAACTTTTAAACCCAAATTTAAAAATAAGCACAGCCAAGGAATCAATCTGTTTAAAGGCTTCCCATGCTGCAGCTGCTACTCCTCCTAAGTATGTTTCCAAATATGTATACATATCTTCTACACTATGATCAAATCCTTTTTTAATATAATCTCTAACTACTTTGGACTTCCAATCTCCTATAACATCATTTGTTAATTGTGGGTCATAGGATGTTAATATTAAGGTTTTACCTTCATCTATAGTTTTTTCTTTTATTATTGATTCTAATGGTTGTCTTTTACCTCTTGGTGCTATTTTATCAGTTGGTTCTCTATATTCTCCATAAGGTATTCCAGGTATTTGTCCTGGATTATAATTTCCTCTGCTAGTTCCTTCTCCTGGATTACTACTTTCTGCTTCCATTAATTCTTTATGAGAATTTATACTAACTGTTTCTATATCTTCTTCTTCTTCTTCATATTTTACTCTAATATTTCTTTCTTCATATATATATATATATATAAGGCCATCCAAAAAAGGTGGGAAAATAGAAAGAAAAAAAATCCCAAAAATAGGTTTATTGAGTGATGAGATTAATAGAGGAAAGATTGGTTTGGGTGATATTAGGGGAAAGAATGTAAGTAAAAAGTTTCAATTTTGAGACCTCCCACTTACAAGAAAATTACAGAAGAAAAAAAGAATGATAGAAATGAATGAATGTTTTCCGTTAAAGGGGTGGAAAAATGAAAGTTACGAGTTTGGTATATTTTTACAATTATTTTTATGACTATATGCATCATTGAATTTTGACATTAGAGTCTTGTTTAATAACCCAATTCATCACTTAAATTTAATGAAATCAGATCTTAACATATTCACAATTTGATAATCAAAAGTTCAACATCTGAATTAATTAAGTAATACTGAATTTTTTATGCAAAACTTGCTTCCAAAATTATGGCCCTGTTTGATAATCTAGTTTAGCATTTAAATTTAATGGATTCAGAGTTTAATATATTCAGACTATTTGATAACAAAAAATTGAACATATGAATTAATTAAGTGGCACTGAATTTCCTAAGTAAAATTTGTTTCCAAAATTAAGTGATAAACTATTCACTTATCACTGAATGTGATATGCACTCAAATATATTAGATTTAAATTTAAAAATTCAATAATTAAATGGATTTAGATTTCAAATTTCAGATTTCAAACTTTATTTTTATCAAACGCATCCTAAGTGATAAATTATTCACTTATCACTGAGAACCCGTTTGGGGTTGTGGTAATTTATTAAAAAGTACTTATTTAATAGAGTTTTTAATAAAAGTAGTTATCAACTACTTAAGTGATTTTAAATATATTGAGAGATATAATTCAATAAGTATTTATTGTATTGGATAATGTGTAATTTAAAAAATTTTAAAAGTGTTTATCTCTTTATTTGGTTCATAATATTAGATAAGATGATTAAATTTGATGTTTTATTTTTTAAATCACAAAAAGTACTCTAAAAGTACCAAATTTGAGTTTTTGTTAAAAGTGTTTTTAACATAAAAAACTCTACTTCTAATTTTATGGAATGATATTTACCAAACACTTTTAAAGCATTTTTAGCACCAAAAAGTATTTTTTTACCAAAATTACTACAACCCCAAACGAAGCCTGAATGTGATATATAATCAAATGTATTAGATTTAGATCCTATTTGATAACCCAATTCATCACTTAAATTTAATGGATTATGATCTTAATATATTCAGATCGTTTGATAACAAAAAATTGAATATCCAAATTAATTAAATAGTACTGAATTTTCTAGTCAAAACTTGCTCTCGAAATTAAAGGATAAACTATTCACTTATCACTAAATATGATATATACTCAAATATATTAGATTTAATACTTAACAATTCAATAATTTAATGGATTCAGACCTGAGATTTCAGATTTTAGACTTCAATTTTATCAAACGCACCTTTAGTACTTAATAATTCAATAGGTTAATGAATTTAGACTTCAATTTTCAGATTTCAAATTTCAATTTTATCAAACGCACCCTAACTTAAAAAATTTCATAAAATGTGTCCAATTAAAAAAGAATGCATTTTGATTTACTTCTTTTATTACATGTTTTTTGGTTGACAAATGATAATTATATTCATCCAAATTGCAGAATCATTTGTTTTTGTCTCAATTCTTCATTGTTTACATTAATATATGTTTTTTTTTCCTTCAGTGGGGTATCCGACTGCATTGGCAACCGACTAGTCCTTCACTGGGTCTGGCCCCCGCCCCACCAAGGAACCAGAGATTGTTAACAAGGTGAGAGTCGACCACACAACCAAAGGCCCTAAAGAGGACAACCCTCGGCCAGACACTCTACACCCGGAGCACATTAATATATGTTTAGTGGTACTTTTTTGGGAAAACTATACAAATCATCCCCTATATATCGTGTTTGATAAAATTTAGTCTCTCATAATGTAAGTTAGAATTTGCCTTTGCCTTAACATAGTATTTTTTTTATTTATTGTGAATTTATATAAATATAAATAATTTAAATACAAAAATTAACAACAATCCTATAAATAATGTAAGTTAGAATTTGCCTATGCCTTAACATAGTATTTTTTTATTTATTGTGAATTTATATAAATATAAATAATTTCAATACAAAAATTAACAACAATCCTACATATTCATCTAATATTTACTTTTAAAAATTAATGTATTTTAAACGTTCGATTATTTACTAATTTTTAAAAATTATTTACATACTTTCACTATAATATGATAGTATACTTCAACATGTATCCCATATCAAAATTTTGATAGATATTCTTTTTCTACAAATATTCTTTTAGATAATTTAAATTTTTATAATGACCATAAATCTAGAACTATATATTCATACTTAATTAAGTAGAAAAAAATTCAGCAATTCATTTTTTTTCATCAATAAATATTTAGTTTTCAATAATATTGATAAATCTATCGGTGTAATAATTAATTCTCTTTTTTACACTAAATTAATTTAAAATTGAAGGAAGAAATGATGAATAACTTGAATACTAATCAACGATATGATGGTAAAAGCAAGTAATTTGGGATATGTAAGATTTCAATATGATTAAAGAATTAATTTGGGATATGTAAGATTTTAATAATTGTGATTTGAAAAAGATTTTACTATAGTTCGATATGTAATAATTTGATAGAAAGCAGAATCATTAAGATAAGATTAGTTGTCTTTTTAAAACAATATCATTAAGTTAAGATTAGTTATTTTCAAATTAGAGATTATTTTTAAACATATAATATAATCCAAATAAGATTTACTATGGGTAAAACCCAAGTAATCCGTAATCCATTAATTCTCTTCAATTAGATATGCCATGTAAGAGTGAGAAACAATTCTGATTAAAATAATTAGTTTCATATATATGTGTATATATATATTTATATATAGATGAGCGATTTTAGTCCCTAACATAAAAAAAAAAGTGATTTTTTGCCCTTCAATACCTTTTTGGTAAATTTTAATCGGAATGTGCTTGGAATCCACCACGTGCTCCAAATTTAAAGGGTATATTCAGTAAATCAATTATAGCATCGACCCAAATGTAAAGGACCTATTTTTTCCCATCTTCTCTTATCCAAATGGGGACAAAACTGAAAACACCTACTCAATCAATTTTTTCTCCCAAATATTCAATCAATTTTTCTTTCAAACCCTAAATGAAACTGCAAGTGAAGCTAAACTTAAAACAAAAACCAAAGGCCCATTTATTAGTGATAATAACAGCGGTAAGGACAGCAAATAATGGCAGTGGCATTTGATAGCGAACATAAGCAGTGGATTAATGAATTGAATTGAATCAAAATGCTGGCATACATATAATGGATGATGGCAAAAACCTTGGCCTCACTAAAAACTTCCTCTTGGACAACAATCGAAAGCACATCATCCATCGCAACCTTTGTTGTCGACTACATCCTACTATTGTAGTATCAACCATTGCCGTCAACAACCACCACCACTACTAGAATCACTATGCCATGCTACGCGTAAAAAGGTTTATATCATTCTTGCTCTCAAGGTGCCCACTACCACTAGTATTTATTCATATTTTCTCAAATTCTTTGAATTTCACCTCAATATCGATTTTGTTATCAACAGAAAACAATTGTTCCTTCTTGATTTTATTGATTCATAACTTGTTTATTCATTTGGTTTTTTCCCTAGGGCTTGGGGGGTTTTCGATTGTTGCCTAATTAATGGAAAAAAATAATTGGGATGTGAATTAATTGGTACACCATCATTTTATAGCAGCAAATAATTATTAGTCGCACCATTCGTGATGATTATTCACCAGTGAATTTTGGGCAAGCCATAAAATATAGGAAAAATAAAGATTACTTTGTAATTAGTTACATTGTAATTTGACCGAACAATTTTCCACAAAAATCATCTAGTGGGTACATCAGTTGCAATGGAACAAAAGGTGGAAAGAAGCAAATGAAAACATGTTTCCCATTCAAATAGGATTTTATTTCCTAGCCAAAAAAACCAAGTTCCATTTTCTGGTGATATTTCTAACTTGACCAATTAGAATGGGCGAATTTCTCTAGATATTGTTCGAATAAGAAATCATCACAAAAGTGGTGTTTATTGAGTTAAGGTGCTAATATAAGGGTCGACGCAATTGGCAATTGAAGCGCCATCGAAAAATTGATTTAAGTCTCTTTTTTTCCTGCTGGAGGAACTAAAAAGAATAAAAAAATTTTGAAAACGTTTCGCGACGTGCCATATGACATGTGGCAAAATTTTTAAAAAAAATTGTCATCGTCGCATCCGAGCTAGATACAACGAACTTTTTTTAATTTTTAAATAAATATTTTAAATTTTTGTATCCCTAATCCCTAAATCATAACCCTAAACCATAAACCCTTGAACCCTAAAATATAATATTATGTAAAACAAAAATTACATTAAAAATTGTGCTATTTTTCTTTCATAACCGATGATTAGTTATCGATAAATGGTAAGAAACGATTTTTAGGTTCCAATTTTAAATACGAAATAAATTAAATTAAAATATGCTTAAGTCATTCTTTTTTGAATTTTTTGGTTTTAAAATTAATTTAAACTATGATAAATAATGTAGCATCCAAAACTAAATATGTAAAATAACTAAATAAAAACTTCTATGATAGTTAAATAGGAGTTTTGATAAGAAAAAATCTTGAAATCTGAATATTATCCACCAATGCGCCTCTTGTCCTAATCATGTGAAATGGTAGAGTAATCAAATTTCCAATGTACCCTCCCAGTATGGTAGATCTTGTTGCAACTGTAACCATTCAGACCTTCGAAGTAGTGCATGTACTCCTTCATATATTTGGTCCTCCTCATCATCAATCGCGGGTCCACCATGGGAGTTTGACCACATTTGAGATAAGAACGATCTGTAGACGTCGTGGAAGGAGCATGAACGAGAACATTGCTGGTGTCCATCTGAAAAATAGGTGAAAAGTCTATCGAGATCCTTAAAGTCATGGATATGAGTAAGGTTATCCTCGAACTCATTATTGGGTTGAAATGATATATATTGTGTAACAAAGGATGATGCAGTAGCAGACGTATAGCCGAATACGGGTATGGGAGTAGGTGTAACAATGAAATGACCTCTGAAAGTTGGAACACAAGAAGGTGTGAAGAAAACTATGGTGTGAAAAAATTGAGTGCCAACAAATGGATCGTATCCGACATGTGTTGAAACCTACGTAACTTGTGTGTCAGGTACATCAACATCATGTGTCAAAGTACCCTTTTGCGACGCCTACCTGCCTGATTCCTACCAGACACTTGTCTAGATAGATACTCGACAGGCATCTCGAAAGGGGCAGTTCGAGAGATAGATAGGGCAATATGTTAATGGTGGACCAATTGCTATTAGCATTCCTTAGTTCAAGTATTGTAATGTCCCAAAAGTCTCCTCTCGTACAAATATAATATTGGGATAAACACATTGCTCAGGATTGAAGGGATCGAGGTACTTATTACAGATCAATCCGATCCGATATATAGTATCAACTTGTGAAAAAAAAAGAAGAAAATTTTGTATATTATAGTCATTTTATATGTTATTTTACAAAAAATTAGCATATAGTTAGAAGAAAAGATAAATAGGTAATAATTTATCAAGTAGTTGAATTGTTCCCCATCTTCTCGATGACCGTCACGTTAGGACTATTGCGAAACAAGAGGTGTAATGTAGCGGACTATACGATTTTGATACTATGTCATGTACTCATTCATATACCTGTTCAAATTCGGTCGATAGTCTCGAACATATGATTTAACATGACATTCCTAGTATTGAATCCAATAACTAAGATACTAGACCCAATTCTTCTCGGCAAGGCCTAATTGATATAAATGATGCAATTTCTTTTCTGTGTCTGTGTGAATATACTCAGCTATCAGCTAACGCATCCCAAACTATCGTAGTACCCCCTGGAGAAGATGAAATTCTACAACCTCCCAATATATTCGACATTTTACATATATGTGTTCTTTCACAAATGTTGCAATTTTTCATATATTATGTGTGCATTTCAAAGTGGTTCTGAATTACCAATTATATAGTGAAAAATCATTGTGGAACTTGCAGTGAATATATCACATAATTGATTTATTTTTCCTCATGTTGTATTTTCTATTGTGATTAATTGCCCACAATTTAATGATTTGTTGCTGGGATGTAATCGAGTCGAATCGATCTCTAGTATAGCGCTCGACTCAACTTGTAGGAAGGAAACTCGAGTTCGAACTTGAACGAGTAGCATTGCTGGAGTTCAAGTTCAAGCTCAATGTATTGCTCATAGAATTCGAATTCAACTCGCATAGGTTCGAGTTAAAATGAACCTTATCGAACTTGAGTCGGGAAGATTTGAAAATTTCATTTTTCTTGACAATTTTTAAGCAAAAAGACATTATCGCCCGTCAAATATTTTCATACAACCTAAAACATTTTGTAAATTTAATGACTCTTGTGGGCATAAGAGTAATTTTATACTATATTAAAAAATTAAAGTTAAAAAATTTGATAAGGCTCGATGAGCTTTTAAGTCTTGCTATTGGATATGCGAACTCGACTTATTTGGCTCTATTGAGCTACTCTGCTCGTAATCAACTCGCGAGCAGCTCAGTTCAATTACGACCGTACTCGCAGCATACGTTTCTTTGTTTCAAACACCATTCCCAATCCAAACTCCTTTGTAAGCTTATCCCACACATTGTACTTCTCTGCAACTGTCATGTCAATTAGGTCAAATTTCATTGAAGTATTGACTTCTTTGAGGTCGTGCGGATGCAGTGCTATATGGAATGAGCTAAATGTACTTGGACCTAACCTACCAATCGGATTGACGTTTGCTTCATCGGCTTGATCTAGCTCTTAACAAGTATTGTTAGAATCATTGCCATCAAGTTTCGATTTTGTGTCAAGATCTATATCAACGCCATCACTTTCCTGTATGTTTGGTAAGGAGGACATTGAGTGAATTTTCATTAGAGGAAATTCAGCAACGGAACTATTGTCAAGCATTCTTTTACTTCTGCCTTGTTCGAGTTTTCGATTTATACGGCCTTCCCTACTACTTGGCTTATCATGCAATATTCCTTCATACTTCGATTTTGCTGGCATGCTTTTACTTTCATAGGCGGGGATAGGAAGCATGTTGTCTAATTCTACTTGAAAATCGCATTGGACAAATAATGTTTGCCTAGTATTGCGATCACTGTGCTCATGGTAGATATGTGGCTTCACTTTCACATGTATCTCACATGTCATTTGTAGTGATATTAATTTCATATAGCACAACATGTCAATGTCAGCTTCATACTCCAACCGCACTTCAGCAAATATACTTAGGGTTACAGAATTCTGAAATCATAGATTTAAATTGAAAACATTCCGATCTAGCCCTATGTAGGTGTATACTCTATCCATTAACTCATCATAGCTATTTTATCTTTCACTAATCTCGGATGGTCATAATAATCCTCCGGTTTCTACTATTTTACCTTCTCAATAAAACTGAATCACCAATGTGATGTTCATTGACATTTTTGCCTAATTTTATAAATATTTTAAAATCAGCTTCTATTAGTTACGTAAAATAATTATTTCAACTATTAATTTTCATTAACTATATATAAATTGATTCCTCAACAATTGAACAAAACAAACATTAATTTATTAGTGCAAATTTTAACAAGGAAAGCAAATTTAATTATATATACACATAAACATCCACAAAATAATTTGCCATAATCATTGTTATTAATTCAACAAATGTCATCATTATTAATAACATCATTAATAAAACAATTACGAATTACTACTCTTTACTAATAAGAAAAAAAATGAAATGCCTAGACGATTACTAATGGCTAATTAAAGATAAAGTTATTACTCACTACTATTAATTAAATACTAATTTAATAGTTCTTCTATACTATTAATCAAATAATTATTACTGATTGCTTTTAATTACTATTTACTATTTACTTGTAATCACTAATATTAGTATACTTACTATTATTTATTATTCACTAATCATAATTACTATTTAACTTTTGATTATTAATTACTATTGAATATTAGCATTAGTTGCTAAGTAGTATTATTGCTACTAGTATTAGTTACTATTACTTTTAATTGCCAATTACTAGTACTATTAATTACTAATTACTAACTCAGTTTACATTTTACTATTGCTATTTACTATTACTATTTATTATTTACTATTATTATTACTAGTTAATTTTTACTATTTACTATTACTATTAATTACTAATTACCAACTCAATTTACATTTTACTATTGCTATTCGCCATTTACTATTACTATTTATTATTTACTATTATTATTACTATTTGATTTTTACTATTTACTATTACTATTGATTATTTACTATTGCTATTACTATTTACTATTATTATTGCTATTTACTATTACCATTTAATATTAGTATCACTACTACTATTTATTATTATTATTACTATTTACTATTTGTTAATAACGACACAATAATTCACATAAAAAGCAATTAATGATTACATAAAATCCATTATATAAAATAATTACTAATACTAATTACTGACGGAAAGTAACTTAATTGGATGACAAAGGTTGGCCTTCCCAAGATGCGCACTTCTTTAAAACTTCAAATCATTGACAAGAGAATTGCAACCCATTGCTTTAAAGTTTGGAAGACCTGTGAGATGAAACCACTGCTTTGACTACTTGAAAGAGACTAGCGAGAATAGACCACTGCTTTAGTTTGCCTCTACTTTGGAAAATAGTGCTGGCAACGTTACCTTGGCAAAACACTGGAGGAGAAAGACTTTAGGAATAAACTGCTTCTGCCTTTGCTTTATGAAAGACACTTGCGGAACCACTCTTAGAAGACGTTGAATGAGAAAGGGGGGTTTGGGAATGAGAAACAGAGAAAGCTGGGGTTCGAGACATTGATGAAATTGGGATATCTTTTATAGCAAAACTTCCTTGTTTGTATCGATGCTAAAATTACATCGTGTGTATCGGAAAAATCAAATCGATGATCTGAAGGCTAAAATTCATCATGCAGCTATCCAAAAATTGAAAAAAAAAATTCAGCCAAATTTAAAATCCGATCATTGATCGCACTTGATTAATGGCCAATCTTGTCTGTCGTATCCATTTTTGGATGTGGCAATTTCTGACACTATTTAAAATTTTTTTCTGTACGCTGATTTTCTAATTTGCTGCTACATAATTAAAAAAAAACAAAAATTCCATAAACTTAAAACCCGATTGTTGATCACATTTGATCAACGATCAATCATATTTCGCCACATCCATTTTTGGATGTGGCAATGTTTGACAGGGGAGTTGGGAAAAAAAAATTTTTAGGTTGATTTTGATATTTGCGGTGAAAGAATTCGAAATTTTTTTTCCGCAACTATAAAACTCGACTGTTAATTACATTTGATCAATGGTCACTTATGTTTCGTCGCATTTATTTTTGGATGCGGCAATCTCTGACATGAAGAATTTTTTTTGTACGTCGTATTTTTAATTTGTGGCAACACAATTCAAAAAAGAAAAAAAATTCCACGACTTTAAACCACGTGATCAATGGTTACTTAGGTTTTGCTGCATCCATTTTTGAATGCGGTGCTCTGACACATCCAATCACTGGATGCATTTAAAAACATTTTTTCCTAAACTGCGTCTAGTGTTAAAAAAAACAAAAAACAAAATGGATTTTTTGAACACCAATTCTCTCAATTGCGGTGACTTATTTTAGAACCCACTTCTACAAAACACCACTTTTCTTATGTTTTGATATATTAATAATATATCAAAAAATTCGCCTTTAGAATGTGACAATATTTCAAGGTTTGAGAGGAGAAATTGATTGGATAAATAGTCTGTCCCTATTTGGAAAAGAGAAGATGGAAAAAATAGGTCCTTTATATTTGGGTCAACGCAATAATTAATTTGTCAAATATATTTGGGTCAACGCACGTGGTGAATCTTTAGCACATTCCGGTTAAATTTTACCAGAAAAGGCATTGGAAGACAAAAAATATCAAAATTTTTATGTCAAAAACTAAAATTGCTCATTTTCATTCTAAGGAACTAGTGATGGATGAATTGTGCACGTTTTCCCACCCTTTTTTTTTGCCATTTAGCGAGAATGGGAACTAACATGTAAATGTGATTAGGTTTCGATCTAAATTCAGAAATACTACTATGATAGTATCATTAAAATTAGGCATATTTAACATATTTCGAATTTTGTTCGATGAATATGCATGATAACTGACTAATTTACGGGCCTGTTTGGAACCCGAGTTTTTGGCCAAATTTTTTAGCTACTAGTTTTTTTAACAACTTTAGTTACAGGAACCCAAAAAAACTTATCAAATTTTTTAACCTACACACTTCAAAATATCTAATATATAAAAAATTTCCTCTTTTTTTCTTCTTTCTCCCCCACCCCGATCCACCACACCTTCATCGCCGGCCACCATCTCTGCCGCTGCTTCCTGCGCCGATCACCTATTCTGGCGCCGGCCTCCCTTTTTTTTTTGCCCTTTCCCTCTCGCCTAACCTCCCCCTCCCCCTTTGACCGATCTGCAATCCCTCTTTTGGCTATTTTTCTTTTTTTTCCTCTCCCTTCCCGGCCACCCTCCCATTTCCCCTAGCTGCGATCTGGTCACGCGATCACATTGGGCAAAGGGGTAGAGGGAAGGGAAGGAAAGTAGGAAAAGGGAGAAGGGGGAGAGAGTAGAGCTGTTAAATGAACCAAACTGTTCGGTAGCTCGGTTCGTTTCGACACGTTCGTGTTCGTGAAAGGCTCGTTCGAAATCTTAAACAAACCGAGTTCGAACGAATTTTTTTGTTCGACTAATAATCGAGCGAACACGAGCATGTTCACGAGTTTTAACGAACGTTCGCGAACATGGACATAATTATCATTTGACAAATTTTAGGATTAATTTTATGGCTAGACTTTGATATTTGGAGGGTTTTATTTGTTATTTTTATGTCAATGTTAGTTATATAGTTAATGAATTATAAAATTTAGTCACTTAGTGCTTTAATTATTTTTTAGAATGATTAATGATTTGTATGGCATATTTAAGGCTTAAAATAATTTGGATTCGAGCATTTCGAGCATGTTCGCGAACGGTTTGTTTATATTAAACGAGTCGAATACGAACTCGAATTCAAACATGAACTTTGCTTAATGAGCCGAACACGAATACAGGTTTGAAGTTCGAAAATTAACGTACGAACATGAACGTTGTTCGAATCACTTAACGAACAGAGCTCAAACATGAGTTACTCAACTCGATTCGATTCGTTTACAACTCTAGGGGAGAGGGAGATGGAGACGAGGGGGAGAGAAAAAGCAAAAAAAAAAAAGAAGAGAAAAAACCATGGCTGCTGGTTCTCTGGCTTCGGGAGGAAGAGGGGGAGGGTGAAGGGGAATAGAGGAGGAGAGGGGAGCAGTGAGGGAGAGGGAGAGGGAGAAGAGGGGAAGAGAAAAAGAAAAAAAAATTGGCTTGACCATGGCTGCTGGTTCTTCAAAGCTGGAGGCAGAGGTGGCTGGGGGGAAGGGGAGGGGGAAGGAGAAGAAGAATAAGAGAGGAAAGAAAAGAAAAAAGAAAGAAAGAAAAAGAAAAAGAAAGAGAAAAAGAAAGAAAAAAAGAAAAGGAAAAAAAAGTTTTTCATCTTAAATTTTTTTTTCAAAACTCCTACAGCGCACTATAGTAAAATTTTAGATAAACTTTCAAAAAATTCAAATTTCAAACGGGGTCTACATTTTCTCCTTTACTCGCGTCTATTCTATGCAAAGAAATAGTAAACAAATATCATTTGGGCCATAGAAAACTCACTAAAATCTAAAGCATAGAAAGAAATTGCATTCCACTCCAAACAATTGAGAAAATACATTCCCAATAAAATCCAAAAAATAGAGAGATTATTTTCTTTTGCACTCGCATCATTTGTAGACTCTTTTCTTTTCTCTTTGTCAGTACTATTTAATCTCTCCCTCGATCTTGAAAAACGAAAATTCCCCTCCCCCGCGCGGAAGGCTAAAAAGACCAAAAAAAATTAAAAAAAAGAAGAAGAGAAACGGGAAAACCCCAAAATCTCGATTGACTCACTGGCCCTGATACCCAATATCCCCTTCACCTTCACACCTCGTCCCTCGCTCTCTCTCTTTCTCTCTCACACACTCACACACCTAACTTAGGGTTTCCAATCTCCACCACCACCACCGCCGCGGCAATCCATTCCACCGCCACTTCCCATGGCGGAAGTAATGAATGCTCCCGTCGACAACCTCGACCGCCGTCGTGACCGCAATAACAACAAAGAAGCAGCAAACACGAGCAAATCCCCCGAAGAGGGTGGCTCTTCGCCGCCTCCGCCTCCTCCTCCTCCGCCGCCGCAGGCGAGGAGGGGGAGAGATAGGGAGAGAGACTCGAGAGAGCGGCGAGATGACCGGGAATTTGATCGTCGTGGTAGGGATTATTATGATCGGAACCGTTCTTCTCCTCCTCCTCCTCCACCTAGAGAGAGGGATTACAACAAGCGAGGTCGACCTAGCCCTAGTCCTCCTCCTCCGCCGTATCGTGACCGGCGAGGAGGAGGGGGTCATTCGCCGCCTCCTCGAAGGTCTCCTCCATTTCCACCGTATAAGAGGTCCAGGAGAGATGATTATGATGGCAGACGTGGTAGCCCCAGAGGTGGTTTTGGACCTGGGGATCGAAGGTCAGTGCTGCAGTTTCTCCTTCTCCAAAAATTGCATTAAAAATGCTTTAATAACTGTGTAGTAGTAATGGTTAGCTGTTTGGGTTTGGTTGATGATGATTCGGAGTGGAGTGTTGGTGGCTGTGTCTCTCCCTGCATGTATTTGGGTGAAGTGTCTAGGCTGTTTTGGGTAAATTTCTGCAAAAACTAGGGGCGTTTTTGCTGCAAGGGCTTATAATTGAGATTATTATTTCATCATGGATTAAAAGGCTCCCTTTTAGTTTATCTATCATATTGCGAGTTGATATATATTTGTTCCTTACATTTTATTTGAATTTGCAACTGCAAGTTTCCGCCCTTGGTTCAGTAGTTTGATAGACAATGAGGTTTTGAACTAGTAAGTAGTGATACAGGATTCAATAATTAATGCCAAGGGCTGAGAGCATAGTATGATATTGCCTATAGTTAATGGGTCTCCTGCTATGTTACACGGACTCGCTGTTCACCCCAGATGCACTACGACATGGGTACGGGTACGGGTACAGGTACGGAATCTGTACTGATATGGTAAAAAACTTTTGGATGCGTTGACTATTGTGAGATGTTGTGAGATGTGCAAGATGTGATGTTGATGGCGGAGGAGGAGAGATGGACAAGAAGTCACATGAGATGGGAAGAGTGGAAGAGGAAGAAGGGTGGCTCTGCGGGGGAGAAAGAAAGAAGGAGAAAGCTGCTAGAGATTTGAATAAAACATACTCACGACACCTGCTGTATTTTCATTGATGGTAAGAGAGTGGAAGAGGAAGAAGGGTGGCTCTACGGGCTGTTAATTCTCTTTCATTGGCGGATATGGGATTGTAGCCACGATGGCATCTAAGAGTAAGAGTGGCTTTGTTTTTGGAGAAGAGGTGCTCTGTTTTGATTCGTTTTAAATGCTCTATAAATGAGGTGAGGGCACTGCTGCATGAGGGATGAGGAATATAGGGTTTGACAATGATATTTATTTTGCAACTAAATCCCTGTATTTTGACTTTAGTTATCATTTTCAACAAGTAACTTAATCTCTTTACAATTTTGCACTTTTTAATATAATTTCAGCCCCTCATACTTGAAAAATTTACCTTTCCAACCAAGGTTATGCTTCTTTTCAACCTAATTGCACATTTAATTGAAATTTTCTATTAAAATACACTTTATACATCATTGTGCATAAATTTTAGAATAATTTATTTCTAAAAATCTTATCCATCTATGAGTTTAAGGAGTGCACCACTGCACTCGTACCCGAAATTGGACACATATCTCCGGATCCTACAATTTTCAAATATGCGAATCTAACACTTAGACATGCACCAATATCCGGCCCCCGCACCCGAGTCCATGTAACATAGGTCTTCTGTACTGATAATGTTTTTCCACATTGTTTTGCCTTTGAGCTCTCAATATCCTGCTCTGAGAAGTAGAAGAAAATCTGAGTTTGATTAGTTTGGAGGAACTAGCAAGATGATAGGTGATGAATATGCATGTGGTGCTATGTGAGAGTCCAGTCTTCATCTTCAGTTCCTCCATGTGTTTTAGAATATGTGATAGCTGGAGAGACCGTTACTTTATCTGAGATAAAGGCTGAGAACAAGAATTATCTGAACATATTAAAGGGATATGGTTCTAAGGATGTTTAACTACTTGAGTTGTATAATAGTTGCGCGGGACAGCAGTCTCATCTGTAGGCTAGGTTTTTCCAATTTGTACCATATTGGTACTAAATCTGGTTTGAAACGTATAATTTGCTGATCAGGATCTTTGTAAATGTAAAATAGCTAAAACATGAATAAATTTTTTAAATCCTAAAATCAGGACCTGCGTGCTCCACTTCTTCAGTTAGACTGATTGAAAAAAGACCATTATTTATTTACCTGTAGTGCTAAATATCTACTCGATTTCTGAATGTTCTCTTTGGTTTAGTGTTTGTATAGATAAAGAAAAATGAAAATTTTAATGCTGGAGAACTAAGATAGGTCCTTTATGGTTTTGAGTAAATGAAATGATATTAAAGGGGTAATTGAATGATACTGTGTAAACAGCATCAGTTGGAGCAACAGCTATTGCTTAGAGATGGAGTGATGAGGTTCAACGAACTGAATTTGGGGTTTTGCTCAACAGTATCTTTTTGAGATTCAAATGTTTTAGAACTGGTAATCACTGCTGTACTGATGGATGGTTTGTGTGTTGTCTGTTTCAAATGCTCTTAAAGGCTCTTCCGTACTGTTTATTACATCCCATTACCCTTCTTAATGCTTTGTTCTATGTTTTCAGCATACTTCTTTTAGTTTTGTTAGTTGTAAGCTCCCTCCATTTGTTGAAGTGTGCACGTTCCTCTTCTAAGCTATATTAAGTTATTCACAAGAATTTTTTATTAATCTTAACTGATATTCTATATTCTATTAAACTACCTTTACTTTGTTTTGGTGTTCTTCCTTTATATTACACCTCCTAAAAACGATTGGCATCCCTGACTTATTGAAACTTTTTAGATAGCTTCATCTGAGCATTTACTGATGTGTGTCTTCCTTGCTACAAATCTTGTTGTCCTGGGAAAGCAGTTGGTTTCACAGTTTTAGAATTACAATTTTCTGTGTGGTGCCATTCTTCAGGATATGGACAATATTTGTTTAGTTCTTGTAATTAGCATTCTTGTTTGCATTCTGTTACTTTTTTAGGACATCTGGGGCAAGTTGTTTTTTGTATATTCTGTTTGAAAGAATTAATTTATGTTTTACTTCTTTTTTGCCTTAAGGGAACTCAATTTTTTGTGTTAGTTTAGTTGTGGTCTTTATATTATGTGGTGTTGTACTTATGTTGCTTCTGTTGATTCAGGTTTTATGATTACCAAGGTGGATACAACCGTGAAATGGGGGGCAGGCCTAACTATCCTGATGAAAGGCCTCATGGTCGATTCTTTGGCCGCTCAGCTGGTGGCAACCAAGGTGGTCCATCTGAAACACTGATTTTTATTTTCAGAAGGGCATCTTTCCAGTATGGCATTTTTTTCTTGCAACCTTAGACTTTGTTACTCTTTCGTCTACTAAGATCTTGTCTAAGTTATGTCTTGAGCTTTCGGTTCTATGGAAGGGCAATTTGGATTAACATTTTGAAACACTCCTGTTGGGCTTTTTAGGCATTTCATGTTCAAAAGTTGAAAATTTAGTGAATGGGCGATACCAGGGATGGATTATCGTTCTCCTTTGTCATTGTCCTTTATTGGGATTCAAATTTTGGAATACTACTTTTGGGCTCTTTAATCATTTCATGTTCAAAAAGCTCAGAATTGAGTGAATTAGGCAAGAACATGGGTGGATTGCCATTCTCTTTTATTTGTGATGTTGCTTTTAGTTGTGATGTTGATGAGAAAACTCATATGTCGAGATACAGAATTGTACGAATTTCCTTTCTTATGGAGAGTTTTGAAGCTGTTTGATGGACAGTAGACATCTGAAATTAATTGTTCTTTTTTTGGTATAACAACCATTTTACCTGCTTCATTTCTACATTTTCCATGTGCTGGTTTAGAGCCTGAATTATGCCATGGATGTGATATCACTTGCTAAGTTATATCATTCTACATAGTAGAATAGCAGAGACATTAAGGGCCATTTCCCTGAGAAGTTAGAAGAATATGGGGTGGACATCTCTCAAAAGAGGTTGCAACAATTTAGAAAGCTGACTTGGTGATTCATTATCACAGCTCGCATGATTTGTACTGCATTAAAACATGTATCACTAGATTAGCATAGTGACCTCTAAGAGTCTTGTAAGTCTGAACTAGATCAGTTTGCTGGTAAGTAAATCACAAAATGGACGATTGGATACTCTCTAACTCTTGGGTCCAGGATTCTCATAAGAGGGAAAGAACCCTGAACAAGATCTCTTCTAGTAAGTTCCTTTTGTGTTAAATTTTGAAATGTTGCTAATATTCATATATGGTAATTGAACATGTATTATGACAATTAACCACCTGTTTGGTGTGCACTCTGGAATGACATGGGCAATGAGTATGAAAAGGTCCTCAATGGTAATAGGTTTTAGCATTTCTTTTTCATTGGTTTGGTAAATGTACTGCAATGGGTATCTACTGAATATTTTTATTTTTTTTTAATGTCTACTATTATTTTCCTTCTTTCTTCCTCAATTGTTCTTTCTTGCTTCCTAACGGGCTTGGATACGTCTTGCAACGCAAACTCACCATCACCACGAGTCTGTAGCTGCCTTATAACATCATGAACCCATACATCCCTAACTTCAAAGATTATTCTCAAGTTCTTGAAATTTTCTCCATCAGTTTTGGGAAAACAAAAATATCAATTGAAATTGAACAAATTATTTGTTTCAAATTTGTGCAAGTATGAAAACTCAGCACCATTAGCACCGACTCCTACTCACAGAAATCAGTCCACAATGATTACACAACATCCCACCAACACTTATTCACTTTTAATTCAAGTTTCTAAAACCCTATATGAATTCTGTTAACAATAACCCAACTGAACAAGGAAAGAAGAAGAAGAAGAAGAAACCTCAACTGTCTCTCTAGCTTGCCTGTGGCTGATCCATTTTGGAGGGAGAACCAATGAATAGAGGAGGGGCAAGCCAAGTGGTAGAAATAAGTGGGGTAGTTGGTGCCTGGTGGTGATGACGAAGTCTGAGAGAGAGAGAGAGAGAGAATGAGAGAATGGAGACAAAATTGGAGAATATCTTTTCCTATTTTTTTGGTCTTACAGTTAATAAGAGGCAAAAGTGCCCAAATTACTCAGGAATGATGATTGAAGGATTGTGGGTCTTCCATTATCATAGATTTATTTTCATGGTAGACTACCAAGCACTATCAATGACCATCATTTAATGGTGATAACCATTGCCTACCCCCAAAACCCTCCAACCAAATCTGTGTTAAATTATGATACTGGCCATGTTCTGCTTTTAGTGATACACACTGTTGAAATTTAGACAAATTTTCTTTACTGGTTTGATTGAAAATGTTTTACTTCAAGTACAATCTGATAATACCCTCCCAAACTTGCTTAGGTTCGATTAAAGTGTTGAAATATCTATTTTTGGGAATTAGGAATTCTGTCTAGTCTATTGCTATTTCAAAATTGGATATCTTTTTTAAGAAATAACTTGAGGATTTATGTTGTTCAATACATTGCTGCTGTACGGATTAGGTAAAATGTGCAATTCCTATCTCAAACTCTAGTCTTCGGATAAACAGAAGTTAAAATCTGGTGGGGAACATTTTGTTACTTGTGCTGTATGCATTTCTCTGTTTGTATATTTGGTGATTATTTTGCCTTTCATCATCTTTTATTCAGGATTTGTCTATCTTACACGGTGGGAAATTGGTCTTTTGAGTCGTGGGAGTGCAGAGTAAATTAGGAATTGAGATTTTCTTGATTTTGCACCTTTGATCTAGCATGTAAATGGTTTAATATTTGTCTGTCTATGTCTGCAGATTGGGATTCTGGCCACAGTGGTTTAGTCGATGGTTTTGGTGCAGGGAGCAATCAGAGGTACTCATTGAGTCATACTTCATATAGATGTTAAAATATGGTTTGAAAGAGATCCAATGCTACAATTTGTTTTATAATTTATAAGAGACACCGATTCCTTGTCTTTGTCTGTAGTGTTAGAAGAACAAGATTTGGTTGTTGAACATCCAGTATAATATGCTTCTACTATTTTGAACAAATTTTGGTGTCTATAATGTCTAAACTCAGTTCAAAATGTGTCATGGTGTTATTTATGTGAGAAAAAGAATTGAATTCTTTGTTGTAGTGCTAGTTATCATTTAATGAAAAGTTGGTTCAAATAGATTGTCACAAAAAATTTTTTATTGCAGGGAAGGATTGATGTCTTATAAGCAGTTCATTCAGGAGCTGGAAGATGATATCTTACCGTCTGAAGCTGAGCGCAGGTTAGAGATGTTTCAATTCAGTTGGACCTTTGTTAGATAAATGTTTTTCTTTTCTCATCTGTGCTTCGCACCTAGCCTACCTATTTCTCATTTGTGCATTTAAAAGTCAATGGATGGCATGATTTCTTCATGTAGGTATCAAGAATACAAGTCAGAATATATATCGACCCAGAAGAGAACTTACTTTGATGCACATAAAGATGAGGAATGGTACATCCAGGCTTTTTGCTTGTTTTTTGCTGTTTGTGCTCTGCCACCTCTTGTTTCTGATGAGCCATTTTCCACTGTAGGTTAAAAGACAAGTATCATCCGACAAATTTGCTTTCTGTTATTGAAAGGTGTGTTCTTCTTTTATTGTTTGGGCATTGCTCATAAGGCTTTCAAATTTGAAAATATTTCAACCTTTTTGCCTCTATGGAAAATATTTACTATGTTCTTTGTTGTATTATTTTAGGAGGAATGAGGCTGTTCGAAAGCTGGCAAAAGACTTTTTGCTTGATTTGCAGAGTGGGACAGTGGATTTGTAAGATTTTCAATTCATTATATGGCCTATGTAATTTCAGATTATGCTTTTTGGTTTTTGTTAATTATAGAACATATGGACTTATTTTTTCTGTGCATGAATCAGAGGTCCTGCAGTTAATGCTTCATCCAGCAAACAGTCTAGTGACCCTAATTCTGAGGATGAAACAGATGCTGGCGGGAAAAGAAGACGGCCTGGAAGGGGGCCAGCTAAAGAGACTGATCTTCTTTCAGCTGCTCCGAAGGCTCACCCTGTTAGTTCTGAGCCCAGGAGGATGCAGATTGACATTGAACAAGCACAGGCACTTGTACGGAAACTTGATTCAGAAAAAGGTATTGAAGACAATTTATTATGTCGAGCTGATAATGAGAGGATGAACAGAGACAAGTCTCATGGTGGTTCGACTGGACCTGTCATTATCATACGGGGTTTAACTTCAGTCAAGGGCTTGGAGGGAATTGAGTTGCTAGATACACTTCTTACTTATCTATGGCGCATTCATGGGGTGGATTACTATGGAATGTCGGAAACCAATGAGGCTAAGGGTCTACGACATGTAAGAGTGGATGGAAAAAATCCTGATGTAACTAGCAATGGGGCTGAATGGGAAAAGAAATTGGACTTGCGTTGGCAGGAGAGGCTGAAGGGACAGGATCCACTTGAAGTGATGACAGCAAAGGAGAAGATTGATGCAGCTGCTGTCGAAGCCCTAGACCCGTATGTCCGCAAAATTAGGGATGAGAAGTATGGGTGGAAGTATGGCTGTGGAGCCAAGGGTTGTACGAAGCTCTTCCATGCTGCTGAATTTGTCCATAAACATTTGAAATTGAAACATCCTGAACTTGTGATGGAGCTGACTTCTAAAGTCCGTGAAGATCTATACTTCCAGAATTACATGAAGTAAATAACTTTATGTTTTTTTGTCTCATTTTATTTTTCTTGACTAATATCAGTTGCTTTTGTGCTTTTTTCTTCTGATATGGACTTCCATGCATTGCAGTGATGAAAATGCTCCAGGCGGAATGCCAATCATGCAGCCATCTATGCAGGTATGTTATGTAGAATAATTAACATAAATTCTTAGCCTGACAGTTTTTCTGTTATGCAGGCACGTGTATATAAGTAGGCATGTATCCTTGAGGGTATATAAGCATTAGTTTTTACCATCAAACATTATTTTCAGTTGAGTTTAGTTTTTTTTTTTTTGGTGGGTGTAGTTTCTTTCTTTCTGTGTGTTTAAACCATTCAGGGAAAATTGTTTTTGTTTGATCACTCTGATGATCCTAAGTAGTTAATCTAATTGTTAGATTTACTACATAAAGCCATTTGTTGGATTTAGTCCATTCTTCGAACCCCAAACCAAAATGAAAGGTGTAAACATAAGCTTCCTTTCTGACGAAGTGTTGAATTGAATTATCTCTGGTACTTGTAAGAAATGTGAGTTGCCAAGCATCTTGATGATAAGAGGATAAATAGGGAAAATCTTGGAATGGTTAGTCTATGCTTGTCCTCTTCACCAAGATTTTAGGATTGCTGGACTTAGTTTAGCAGGACTGATGGCTATCACCAGTGGTTATCACTTCAGTTCTTGTTAAAATTAATGGGAGCCAGCAAACTTTCAGCACGTATCCTACTCTCCCCAAAGTATGAAAAGAGCTTGGTTTTGTCCACATTGGAGAAGAATTATTGGATTGGCTAGAAAATAGTTTGTAAAGGGATTGGATATCTATGTGTTTGGTTTTGGCACTGACAATTAGAATATGAAAACTTCTATAATCTAAATTAAATTTTGGTTGCATATTTAGTATCCTTTGCATTTTCATCTTGACTTGGGAATTTGTATTTGGTTGTGATATGTTGTGCTAGGTGAAACACGAGTGTCATAGGTTTCTTTCCGTAGGGTTTACTGGGATCCTGTCATTGCTCTGGCTCTCCCCAAGTTTAACAATAATAGTAGAGTTTACCTTACAACTATATGAGACTTGGTTTTGTAACTTATCTTGTCCCATGATTTAGCATTCTTCATACCTCGTATCTTATTGCTGCTATCATTTGACTGTTGAACTCTGTCATTTCCTTTCATTTACCCAAATAAATCGGTTAATTTGGTACATCCACATTTATGTTCATTGGGTGATAAATACATGGTTCTTTATATTCAATCTTTAAATCTTTCTTTTGCAGAAGGAGAAGCCTCTACGGCGTAGGCCTGGACTGGATAATCGACTAAAAGATGAAAGAGGTGGCCGTAGAGAGCGTGAAAATCGAGCTAATGGTGAGCGATTTGACAGATCTGAGAACCCTCAGCAAGTGGATTTCCAGTCTAATAATGATGGTGCAGCTGGTGGGAATCCTGATGAACCAATGTTTGATACTTTTGGTGGTCAAGGGATACCTGTTGCACCTTTTCCTTCAGATATACCACCGCCCCCTGTCCTGATGCCTGTCCCTGGTGCTGGGTAATTGAGCTGCTTGTGGATTTTGGTTTGATTAGAAACTGAGATGATAGTGGTTGTGGTTATGATACCTTTTGTTCTCTTTTAACATGTATGCTTGTGTGTTTGCAGTCCTTTAGGACCTTTTGTTCCTGCTCCTCCTGAAGTTGCAATGCGGATGTTGCGAGAGCAAGGAGGTCCTTCCCCTTTTGAAGGTGGTAGAAGTGGGAGGTCGGGGCCCCAGTTAGGTGGGCCAGCCCCGATAATTGCTATGCCTCCAGCTTTTAGACAGGATCCTAGACGTCTACGAAGGCAAGTTTTCTTATGCAATTCCACTGATAATTACTGTTGCATGGTTGCTAAAGCTGTAAGCTGCATTCAGTTTTCTACTCATGAATGAGTTAGGTGAGTTGATATAAGAATAAGAGACATATATATTGCTCATTTTATCCAGTATGTTCCGTAGAGTATGCATTTGAAATGGGATCTTTGTCAAATTCGTTATTCTTATATGTCCTGGCATATGCTTGATTTCTTTGAATTTTTTTTTCTTTGAATGCTGATATTGCATTGAAAGGCTTTTTACTTTGTCAGCTAAGAGGATGTTCATAGTTCATTGTCGAATATGTGGATCTTGTACCTTTTAAGAAACAGGGAGACACTTGTACACCAGAACACAAACACACTAACATATGCTTTCTCAAAGTGGAAAACTTTAGGTTTGGAACTAGGCTTAACAAAACTTCCTATTTCCCTGATGGACTTTAAAATTGGTGGCTTAAGAAAAAGGAAAGAATATGCTTATGATATAGGTGATCTTCATGATGTTGAAATGGTTCAAACTCTAACACATACTATTAAATGCTGTACAAGTCTTTTAAATCTAAACTAGGAAATGTTGCTACGGTAATTGGAAAACTATTGGACAGTCTAGTAGTACATTTCAGAGTACTGGAGAAGTTATTGAAGCTTGACTTTAAATAACATTTCAGAGTACTGGAGAATTTATTGAAGCTTGACTATAAAGAACATGCCCAAGCTTGCCATCATTTTATCTGAATTTACAGCACAATAAGATGACCTTTTCCATTTCTGCAAACCCAAGTTTGTCCGGTACATTTTTGTCTTTAGTTGGCCTTCCTAGGACTCTTTACGGAAATTTTTGTATGTCTCAATTTTTGAAATGCTAAAAATAACAATATTAACACAGCATAAGAAAGTAATAGCTTGGTTGAATATAGCAAAAAAGGACATTGAATTTGGGAAGAAAAAGAGTAGGACCAAAGTATAGGTGTGCTGGGCTTACTGGAAAAAGTACAATCAGAGGTTCCAGAAAATCTAATGTGCATTACAAAAAATCTCTCCAAAACTTTCAATGTTATAGAACACTATTAGGTGGGAACTTATAATTGTGGAGACTTTGCTTAATCCATGACTGGCTGGTCCCAGTATGTAATTCTGAAAGGGGCTATATTTGGTCTGCTATGTGCGACTCTGGAAACATCACATTCTGTATTAAGGGATTCCTTTTTACCAAGCGTCCATAAATGTTCTAGTGTAGTACTATACTGCTCTCTTCTCTATTATTATACTTACATCTTGCTGATGATGTTGGATGGTGACCGTAACTTTATGTTCACAATACAGTAAAGTTATTTTGGGGGATTTTTATCTGTGACTAGTATGAGCTCATATAAAACCTGTATTGGTTGTCTTATCTCTTTGATTTTGTGACGAGAGACATTGAAGCTCTGGAATTTTCCTACCATCTCAATTTCTGTCAAAGATTTCTTTTACCCATAAAATGTTGTTGACATACATCTTTATGCGCAAGTTTTGCCAGTTGCAAAACAATAGGAATTTTCACCAAACTAGCATTTTATATATTCTCTACCTGCTGAAGTGCCATGGCTGTACTGACCAAACTTATACATTTGTGCAGCTACCAAGACCTTGATGCACCTGAAGATGAAGTGACTGTGATCGATTACCGGAGTTTGGCCTAAACCAGATGGCATAAAGACACATCGTTATCGCAGCTATTTAACGTGGCATTTTACTGTTAAACTCAAACTATCAGAAGCTGGGAATGTATTTGCTTGTTTAAACTGAAGGAAGGTTCCACCAGCTCTGGTGCTGCTCAGAGTTCACTTTGGTTCAGCTTATAATTGTGTCGTTTCTCAGTTTTCAGGGTCCATGAAGTTTGTCATAGTGTAGAATTTTTTTCAGCTAATTGCGTGGAAATTTAAGCCGAATTGCTTTGTACGAATACAGTTTTAGTACTAAAGTAGTCTAGTTGGCAAATCTTAGGGCTGTATAATTTTTGGGACGCTGCGTTTGTGTACCGTTTTTATCTTCCTCTAGATTCCTTGTAGAGTTGGAAAAGTTCTATGTTTACTGAAAACTTCAATTATGATGTCATACAATCATACAATACAATTCATGATTTTTATTACTTCTGCAATAAACATCCAATTTTACTTGTTGAAGAATTGTGCCCTCAGGCTGGTGGTTTGCGCTTCCTTGCTCTTTCAGTTTTGTGCTACATTTCTTGTTCCTTTTCAGTTTATGCCTTTGCTGTTAGTCTGCTGTTTAGTTCTGTACCAACAATTCTTGGAGGTTGCAAGTAAAATCCCAAATAATTGGGGCTTAATGAATAGACATCCTAAATTTGCGAGATGGTGCAATCCAAAAGACCAAAATATATACCTGGTGTGGTAAAGTAGTATAATAATTGACAAAACAAATGCATTACAAGATTAAACTATCTTTATTTACAACCTCCTAGCTTTTTTGAACTTTGGAGTGTAGAGAATCTAGACATCCATCTTGCTCATGAGCAAATGCACATGAGTTTAATATTAATTAAGATCGATGCATTTCCACATTTAAGGTCATCACAAGTGGCTGTATCACATCGACAATTCACCTCTTATGACCAAATCAGGAAGAATATCCCAACATTACTTGATTCCTAAACAACTAGAGGAGCCCTAAAGCTATTCCTAGACCTAAATGGCAGTAATTCAGTAACAGTATCATTTCATAAATTTTTGGCTTCTATTGTTCATAGATTTTGACCATCTAATGTAACCCGCAATTAAATTTGACCATAAGAATAAAAAGGGTCAGAGAGAGCAGGCTACAGAATAGTCTAACTAAACAGCCAACATGGACATAACATCACGGCAACAGAACAATCTTACATATGTTTATGCCTTTGTGAGCCATTATTCTGTCGACATTATGACTCAGATAAAAAGAGTAGAAGCATGTCAAACCTAAATGCAAAGCGCTAGCTATTTGATTATGTGCAAGAAAACAGGCCACAGCCCACTCATTTTCCTATAAAAATATCTAGCAGCATACACACTATTCTCATCTGTACCATCGTTGAATTTACGCCATGTAATGCCTGAGAAAAGAATTCAGTCCTTGAACCTTGCTGTACAAATGTATAGAAGAAAATTCTTCTAGGGAAAGGCACGAAAGGCGAACTTACTTCATCTAGTGAAACAGACTCAATTGGGGGTTAACATTTAGTCAACACTTCTAATCTACAAAGGTGATATAATCACAAAGCTGGGTGGAACATGGAAAATTTATCTCCGCTGCTTTTTTGATGGAATTTGCTGTTGTGGCTCCACCTGTTGCAACCAAATTATTTGTGATCAGAATCAAAGTTTCCTTGTTCATTCGGCAAAGTACAATAAAGTGCAAAGTTATAGTCGTTCTTAAAGCCTACCAACATAACTTAGAGGGAATTACAGATATGGTCACAAAGGATTATAGTTTTCTCAGTTTGATTCTTTGGTGTCTAACTTCAACACATAAAACCAAAATATTAGCAATCTGAGATTCCGGTTAGTTAGATTTCACTTCAAATGATTAACATTTCATTTCAACTTCACAAACATCTCACAGCAATTTGGACTAAAATAGACGGTTAATATTGGGCCTAAAGATTCACTTAACAAATCCTACTGATAAGACCCGAAAAGATACTGGGACAATCACCATCTGTTTCTCCATCTCATCCATGCTTCAAGTATACATCATATATATGTTTGTATGTGTGTATACATGTAAGTATGCATTTATGTACCATGGGGGAAAAAAATTACTAGATAACTTCAAAGCAAAACAGCATTCCAAAAGGTAAATAAATAAAAGAGATGAGCTTTCATTCAAACAGGTCAAAAAAGCTTACCGCACTCGAAAGCTGCTCACGGATATAGGCCATTGATCTCAACATAGCACCTAAAGTATCCCTCGACACTTGGAATTTCACCTCTGACTCTCCTGAAGTTGTTTCGGTGTCTTGAAGCTGGAACAAAAATGTGAGAAAGATGTCTTCAGCAACAGAATAATCAGAAAGAAACAGAGAGTATAGAAGCTGCCACCAATTCAAGGCTAAAGACTAAGATCACTTCATTTGTGGATGACCTTTCAGAAGAACCTTTTTTCTAGGAAGAAATTTCCTTAGAATTCAGTCTTTCTAAATTTACTATTCAAGCTAAAGGCCAAGTTCTCAAATATGGTCAAGCTTTATTAACTTCAGGAATTTCAGTGATTTAGAATTTCAAGCTCAGAGTAAAATTTATCTACATCTAAGTCAAGTCAATTATAACATTTATGACCATGATTCACCATTGTGGGTGATATGCAAAGTATAGCACATAAGAGTATCCAAAATTTGTGAAAAAATTACTAAAAATAGAAAATACCATAACAAGCACAATTATCAAATTAGATTTGGTGAATATCTACATTATCATATATATATATATATATATATATATACTCACTAATATAGAAATAAAGTGACCCTGGTGTAACCATGGACCTATAGTATTAAAAGTAAGTAATTGTAGTAGCAAGAGCACCTTGTATTCCTATTGTCATTAACAAAGTAGCATTAAATAAAACACGAAATTTAGAGGTTAAGATGAATCTAGTCAGTAAGGATAAAATTGAAAGTAGGGAAAAGTGATAAAATTTAGAGGTTAAGATGAATCTAGTCAGTAAGGATAAAATAGAAACTAGGGAAAAGTGATTATGAAAAAATACCTACTTTACACTATAGTTTAAGGAACTTCTGGGGCAGGTTCATAATTTCAAAAAAATTGAGGGGAAACTTATAACTTTCTTTTCTTTTCTTCTTCCTCAACGTCACTTCTCATGCTATTACTATTGCTTCTTCTATTTGTTTTCTCCATAACCACCGCCAACCACTACAAAGGCCAGTTTTACTCTCTCTCTCTCTCTCTCACACACACACATACACCCACATTAACTCTTACACTAGAACTAATCTTCTCTCCTTTCTTCATCTCCTTGTTTCTCTCTTATATACATATGATTTTTTCCTTCTCATTTTCCTATGTTCATACTTCAAACTCTACCACAAATTAGGGAATCATTACTGTGCTTTATTTGATTTGTTGCTGAAAGAGACCCCGATTTTGATTTTTATGCAGTTAATGGTAGGCAGCTCCCAATCTGGTCCCATGTTAGCTGCAGCTTTTGCCCCTCTACAGCCATAAATTTTTTTTCTCCATTTTCGATGCAACTCAGTCCAACTCGCCGATTTCTCAATAATAAGCACTGCAACCACTACAACTTGTCCTATATAGCTGAGTCATCGTGAGTCGCCTCGGATATAGATAAATCTGCAAATCAGGGATCGGTATCATATCGATCCCCACTGTCCTGGTTATGTCTTGGCTGAGTCATTGCGGACTTGGCCGAGACGGCGAACCATATTTATGACCCAAGAACATAGTCCAATAACAATTTGAAATATTATCCAGTTTTAACTTCAGGTTAGCTTGAACTAATTTTGGCCTCCAAACCTTGTCTTATTTTTATATGCATGTGTCCTATACTCACACTCTCAAATAAATTCAACCTTAAACAATATATTCTTTCGCCTCAAACCTTATTGTTCATTCAAAATCTCAGTTTGCTCTTGATATACCTCATGTGCAATTACCGTTTTCAATCAGTGAAATTTAGAACTCTTAGAAAATAAAATCCAAACAGAATCTCTTTGCAATCTAAGTTTAACTTAATACAAGAACTAGCCGGCTTATTCCTGCATTATACTGCATCTTTTCCTGTGGAATTCTTCCATCCAAGTCATGGGAGAAAAATAAATGAAATGTTTAACAAGATTTATGTGCCAGCAGACAAATGAAAATAAGTGCAACATACATCACACCAAAGGAAAAAATGTCCAACAAACGAGAACAATCAACTTGATGCAGGGCCATACAAAAGGACATACTCATGGAAAAGTAAAGGTAACATCTAACTTTGGATGAATTAAGTGGGGAAAAGGACTTCAATGGCTCCCAAGAATGCAGAGCTTCTAGATGTACCGTGATCAAATTGGTATATGCTAAAAAGTTGGCTATCTTCTTTTGGAAATAACTGAAATGACGAGAGTTCAAAGGAAGAAAACAAACAATGCATTCTTCTTGTTAGACAAAGATAGATTAAGGAGGAATTTTTTACTCCATTCTCCCACGCACAAGCCAATTGTCAGCAATTTGAGGCCTATCAAATATGCTGATTATAGACCAACCATCCAACAGTCTTGTCCTCCGGGGGGTGGGCAGGGTGTGCAAGAGAAAAAAGTTAAATTCAGATTTTTAATCCTAACAAACCCATACTCGGCCTGCTCACACGGCAAATTTGGTCCAGTAGTTAAAAAGCCCAAACTTTACCTGTCCACATCCAGGACGATCTGCTCATTGCCAAATTGCACATGTCAAATATGGGTTCAATTCCATAAAATAAACAGGAATAGCATCTATACTGGGTCTATGTATGTAACCATGGTGAATAAGGTGCTTAACATGAATTAAGCACAATTTATTTTCCTCTATTTTCTCCTAATCACGGTCTCAACTCTATTTCCACATGATGCAGTTTTAATTCTTCAGAAGAAAGGATGAGTAGGGAATAAAGACGGAAAGGGAGAAAAAACTGTAATGAATTAATGCAAATAGCATCATAACGAAATAATAAAGTGAACTCTCTTATTGAAAAAGAATATACTAGACCACATTCAAAATCGGGTGGAAGGATAAACTGAAACACACCTTTAGGTTGATAACAGCAACCTTATTAGCAGGGGTATTAAGTTGCTCACTGATGTAGGCCATAGACCTCAACATCGGCTCTAGAGTGATCCGTGAGAGGTGAAACTTTACCTCTGATTCTCCGGATGGACTCCTGCTATAATCTTGTAACTGGCGAACAAAGTTCAATTACCATTGAGAGCCTTTAGACTGATTCAGTAAATAAAGTCACCAGCAAAAACTTTAATAGCAAAAAACAGTTTATCAAATGTGAAACTATACAGAAAGATCTAAAAAAAAATACCTTCAAGTTTATTACAGCAACTCTATTTGCAGGTATTGAATTTTTATTCTCCATCACCCAAGTCATCGACTTAAGACAGGGAAGAACCATCTAAGTATAACACAAAATGTTAATATGTTATGCTTCTTGAACTTCACAAAACCAATGTCTTTGTACAATAGAAGTTTGATGGAAAGAGCTGAAGTACCGTATTTTCAGCAGGATTGTCCGCACGATGAAGAGAAACAGGTGCTATACGAGGAAGATTCACCTCAGCAGATTGGGTGCTAGCATCATTAAGGTTAAAACGTTGTATCATTTCATCTTGTCTTGGCCACAGCAAAGGGGTATCTGATGCTGATGTAGATGTTCCATGATCATCATAACCCACTCCAGTTACCTGTGAGCTGGGAGGTGCAACCTTGGCCACATTTTTCTTCAGAACACCAACTTTCTTCCCTACTTCTTTAAGAGCACTAAGCACAAAGTTATATGTCTCTGGAACTATAGCCCCATCCTCTGCGTATCTGATTGCTTCTTTACACAGATTGTTGTAACGGGATGTCAGTGACTCATGGCCATTTAACTCCCCACGATCATCAGATCCACTTCCAATTTTTGCATTTCTAGTCCAACGCTTCAAGATATAATGGGATGGCAACGTAAGTACATTTGTCACTGTAAAAACAGTCAAAACATGTCTACAAAGAATACCACAGTACTCGAACATCTGGCAACTGCAATTTGCTTTCATTTCTGGAACATTTAATGAGACAATATAGGCTTTATGGTCATCCTCAAATTTTGCAACTCTGTATGTGCTAATAGCCCCATCACCGTCAATCCTATTTGCAGTGTAGACAAATGTCTCAACTAATTCTTCTTGAAATTTTGTGAAAATTCTCCTGGTATAAAGATTTGCTGCTTGTTTCTCCATGGGTGATGGTGTCCTCAGAACTGGAGAGGTGCATATTGTATTGAAATCAGCTTCTACTTCCTTTTCAAATGAACTTTCTAAAGCTCTTTCATATTGCCTAAAGAACATAGGTAAGGTGGTCTGCTGGTTAACATAACCATCAAAAAATGAACTCTCAAATCCCTGATTGGGAGATATGACTGCAAAAAAAGAATCTCGAAAGTAAACTGGCACCCAGTGTCTGCGGATGTTATACAACAATTGAAGCCAATCATTTCCTTTTAGGTCATATTTATCAAGGATAGAATCCCAAGCTGATTCAAATTCCTCAATTGTCTGTGTCAAATTAATGCAATTATACAGTTCCATCTGAAAGTTGGGATGCATATGACATACAGGAGCCATCTTTTCTTGGCCTTCTCTTAAAACATCCCATTTATTAATACAATGTCGGGATTCTGGAAAGACATGAGCCACTGCTGCCTTCATAGCTTTATCCTGATCAGTAACTAGAGAAGCAGGGGCACGGTCATTCATGGCAGCAAGAAAGGTCTTAAACAGCCAAAGAAATGTAGCCTCGGATTCATCTAGAAGCAGCGCACAAGCAAATAGAATTGTCTGACCATGATGGTTCACTCCTGTAAATGGAGCAAATGGTACTTTACATTGGTTCACTCTGTAAGTTGTGTCCAGTCTGACAGCATCGCCAAAATGACTATATGCTGTTCTTGACCTTGCATCTGCCCAGAATACATTGGCCATGCGATTATCCTCATCGAGTTGTATTGCATAATAGAATCCAGGATTCTCAGCTTGCATTTTCTTAAAATAATCAAGCAGATTTTGAGCATCCCTTCCCAGTGTCCTTTTCTGATTAGGATATCTAGAGGTAGAAATCAAAGGTCCTGTATTCTTAATTGACTGATTTAGTTCCAGAGGAGCATATTTTCCATGGTTAACTTCAGCAGGAATACGGTTTGCGTCGACTGATACATACATGACACCTCTAGGAACACTTACAAGTCCAGGGTAAGTTTCAACATTATGCTTCAGAGCACCTGCAAAATACCTGCGAGGCCTAATGTAATGCATCTTGCCGGAACTTGTGTTCGAGTGATTATGCTCCTTCACAAATTTGGTCACTACCCATTTGCCATGACCCTTTACTTCTACCCTAAGCATTGCTTCACAGCTATCACCACCTCTTCTTTTTAACCCATCTTTAGCACAAAGATACTCCCGGGCAACAATCCCATCAGACCTTGGGCGACCATACTGGTTAACGCGCATACTAAAACCCACCCGCCTAGCATAGGCATCATAGAATGCCCTAGCAGCCTCCTCTGAATCAAATTCCAGACCCACATACGGCTCCACATCCCCATCCTCATTCAACTCTGCACTTTCATGGGGATCATCATCTCCATCATCTGTAACACTATCGTGCTGCCCTACAATCGCATCTTCTGCATCAATAACTTCAATATCCATACTAAAGCCACTTCAACAAACTTATGCTACATCCATCTCTACCACCATAACAACAAGCAAAGAATCATTAACATCATCTCGAATCTGCACAACATTTTCCTCACTTAAACAGTACTCATAGCAATAGAAACAATCTTGATTACATCTATCTTTCTCCTAAAATTGATCCCACTAATCAAAAGCACCCACAACACTATATTTTGTAAAATTACACAAAAATACTGAATGAAACGTGCAATTAGTAACTGATATTAATGACAACATCATTTCCACTTATTCACTAGATAATCATTAATCATAGCATTTCCTAAATTATAACCACCATAAGTCCAATTATTCAAGCCAAAAACTAAGGAACCAAGCATACAAGCAAACACGCTTAACAAGAATTAACGAAGCTGAAACTTTTACATCCACAGATGAATGAGAATGTTACAATTTAACCAAAATTTAATCAATAACAGAAGGAAACCTGCAATGATTCCAGATGAGGAGGGAAAATGGATCCTTTGAGGGCAGGAAATTGGAATTTTAGGGAAACAAAGGGGGTGAGAATTGCGAAAATTTTGTTAATTAGGGTTTATTTCACGAGCAAACGACGACGTTTGAATGGGGAGAAACATAATCGGCGACGTAACAGAGGTAAAAGGAGAGGAAGACTGAAGAGAAGGAGAGAGTGAGTGGGTGTCGCATGGATTCCCCAAGACCTAAAACGAACGGGAATTCTGAGCCGTTGGATTATGATCGCACGGTGCATATTGGGTGAGAACTAACCCCACTCGCGACGTGTACCGTTTATCAAGGTTCTGTGGAATGGGGATCGAATGTGGGCCCCACATCAAGCGAAGCATTTTGGTGCATCCCTTTCGCTGTTTTGCTGTTGCAGTTACATCATCATTTGTAATGGATGTGGTTTTTTTTTTTTTTTTTTTTTAAATTCAGTAGACATAAATTTACAATTTTACCCTTTTCAATTTTATTAGTTTGGCCTTGTCAATTGTCCAAGTCCAACTATATATATAATTGTTCTAGACAAACCCAACACGAATTTGGGGCTTTTATATTTCAGAATTAAAATCACCCAGACCCAGTTATGAGGGGGGTTTGACCATAAATCCGGCTTGTTTATTAAAAATTTTCGAAAAGATAACTCTTACGCCTCATTTTAAATGAAAGTGATCAAAAGTATTACGAGGTGTTCAATCGGGTGTATAATTTTATCGTGTTTACAAAATATTTTGGTTAAAACTTCCAACAAAGAAATGAATTTGGATTATCATCTTGCAATAACGATATGGCTGCTCACCTTTTAACTAAATATGCATTATCAACTTCAGATTCTTATGTGCAGAATAACTCTCCATCTTGCTTTGTTATTTCTGCTCTTGGTGTAGATTTAGTATGCCCCATTAATAAAATTGCCTCTCTTTCTATAAAAAAAAAAAAAAAAATCTAGTCCAAACCTTTTATTTTTTTTTAATTTTTGTATTTCCTCTCATTTGTGTTTGAAATTGCCATTTTTTCTCCCGTTATTTTTAGCCTTTCTATAGTTTTCCACTTCTTCAAGGAATTATGCATACTTCAGCTTGAAAAGTAGCAGCATATGAGGCCAAGAACCATACTTTACACTTGCAAATTTGAATAAGGGTTGTGGTACCCATTTTAATTTCAAGGTCGAAATTATTTTTAGTTCAAAAGGTATAACGCAGATATATGCGATTAGTCTGGTTTGGATCAATCTTTGGTTTCATAGGAAATATGAAAAAGGTTACAAATGGAAATGAGATTCTCCCTTCACAACAACAAAAATTGTGAAAAAAAAATGCTTCCTTCACAGAATGATTGAGTGCAATAAAACTACCCAAATAATATTTTTGAATAGAAAATAAACATTTTTGTATCCTAAAATTTAAAATAGCTTGCAATTTAAAACATTTTCCCGTAATGTTTTGTCAGATTTTGTTCTTAATCTGCAACGTAAATCGAATATGCACAATTCACATGTCAAAATTTATGAGTGAATATGTCCACTCACTTTTTTCGACCCGAACCCGCTTGTTTCTTTCCCCTAACCCTATACCCAAATACATGCCTAATCTATGAAGATAATTGCGTTTATCTTGCAATTTAGTGTTTAGAAATACATTGCAACTCATCCTTCCTTCTTTCTAAGCCAACCCAAAAAAAAAAAAAAAAAAACTTAGCATATGATAAAAATTCTGTATTACGTAGACTCAACAAGACAGATATGCATGGAAAAGTACGATTTTACACTATATAATGATGTGAACATTAAAACCTCCTTAAAAATTTACAAATGTATACATTCTTTGGGGTAATTTCTGTAGTGCATTCACAAAGGGAGAAGATACGTGTGGAAAGCAGATAATATGGCAAAGAAGCCTCCACGTTGCAGGCTGACAAGTACGGACCCGAAAGGGAATAATTCCAGAAAAGGAAGTGATGACCTATAACCGCGGTTTGGACATTGGAAATGTAGCGTACTGCACAAGCTGGAAATGCATTGGGGTGAAACGGAATTAACATAAATATAATGGGCTAAGGAGTAAAAATAAACCCGTAACTTTATTAAAACAACCCCAATTTTCAACTCTTTCGTCCATAATAACAACGGAATAACCCATTTTCGTTGAATACAAATGTTAGCGATTGCATTTTAAGGTAATTTCTGTAGTGCATTCACAAAGGGAGAAGATACGTGTGGAAAGCAGATAATATGGCAAAGAAGCCTCCACGTTGCAGGCTGACAAGTACGGACCCGAAAGGGAATAATTCCAGAAAAGGAAGTGATGACCTATAACCGCGGTTTGGACATTGGAAATGTAGCGTACTGCACAAGCTGGAAATGCATTGGGGTGAAACGGAATTAACATAAATATAATGGGCTAAGGAGTAAAAATAAACCCGTAACTTTATTAAAACAACCCCAATTTTCAACTCTTTCGTCCATAATAACAACGGAATAACCCATTTTCGTTGAATACAAATGTTAGCGATTGCATTTTAAATGCATTTTAACAACGGAATATCATATTTAAATGCATTTTTGAATAAACAGCCAACTCTTTACGGCTTTCCTGGACTACAACTAAAGATTAAATCCATTTTGAGGACCATTATTATATTCAAACGTGTGTCTCAGTTCAAAAGTTTCATCTCCCCTTGGCTTTTTTCCATTACAACAACATAATACCCAAGGTGCCATAAAGACAGACTGATTTATCGGATGAAATGCAATTAAACCCGTTGGTGAGTAAAAGACCAGCTCTTTGTGCCTTTCAACCATTACAATGACAGAGTACCCAACGTGCCTTAAATACAAATGTTGGGTTATGGGATAAAATGTAGTTAAAACGGTTGTCTTATAAACGACCAGCTCTTTACGGCTTTCGTCCATCACACAGTTAGGAGAACCCAATTTCCTTGAAAAAAAAATAATTTATCGGAAAGCATAAAAATTGCGGTGTCGGTTCTGTTGTATGAAACACCGAAGACGAAGCGTAAGCGGTACTAAACAAAGCCATGGTGGGGCCACCGAAGAGGAAGCGTATTAGGTACTAAACACAGAGCCATGTTGGGGCCCGCGGTGATGCGTGTGTTTGAAGACAGGTGGCGAGGTCGGAATGGTAGGCAAAAATTTGGTAAAGAGGTGGTGTCTACTGGCGTAAATTCAGGCGCAGGCGGTGACGGTAGATACATCTGAGGAAGGCCCTTCCGAAGCTGTGGTGACAGACTGCAGCGGCGTGGAACAGAAGCAGAGAAATCAAAGGTGAGTACTTTTGTCCACAACTTTGAAAAATGGATTAGAATAACGAGTAAAGTACGTCTAGTAGGGTGATTTCTACAGTTGTTGTAAGAGGAAATGATAGAGGAATAAGGAATACGAAATACGGGGTGTAAGACCCTGCGTCTTCGAACAAAGATGAAACGAAACCGGGATATTATCGTAGTTTGTTTGTGCACCGAGCTTTGTGTACGTACGTAAGAAATGTTGGTCCTCTAATTTGTATTAAATTGTGTAAAGGAAATTAAGCAGAAATGAGTGAAGACGTGAAGAAGACGTTGTAACAGGACTAAAGTCTTAAAACAGAGTGATTTGGATGGCCGTGTGGACATGGATAATGGCCCCCATACTGCATTGCGAATGCTTATGTGAAAAGAATTAAAGAAACACACAGTAGAGGTTGAGTTTGTGGGTGTTAATGAAAATGCATGTCGATAGTGGTATTTTATGCTAAAGGTTGATATAATTGCATCAGCCACACTTATAAAAACTGTGTATATGAATGTGAGAGTAATGTTTATCGGGTGCATTTTGTGAAAGTTGTGAGGTAAAGTATGGTTTGTTAACTGAAATGATCGTGTATATATGTTTTGTTCCATTAGTAGACGAGCAGTATTTATGTTACAAACGAAAGCATATGGGGAGGCTGAAAAGAAAATGTTAAGCGACCATGGTTAGAAAAAACATTGAACAACCACACAGGGGTTGTAACTATGGGGCAGGATGGGGCGCTTAAAACTCAACTCATGACATGGTGCAGGAAACAGAGAATTAATCAAATGGCGTTGGATGTTTGCGGCAGGTTAAGGTCATTTGACCTTAACCAAGAACCTGAGTGTGACCGAGACACATTCATTGAAGAAAGCGGTGGTTCAATAGGAGGACACGAAGATGAGGAGGCAGATGAATTGGTGGGCGCAATAGGCGTGGATGACGTAATGAAATTAACATTTGACACGGAAGAAGAAGCTGGGGAATTCTATAATTTGTATGCGAAACTAAGCGGATTTGGGATTCGTAAAAGTAATGCCAAACGAGATGCAGATGGCATTTCAAGATTTAGAAAATGGGTATGTTGCTGTGAAGGTTACAGGAATGAAAAGTGGTATAATTATGAAGACCGGAAAAGAGAAGCAAAACCAATCACAAGAACCGGGTGTGGGGCTTGCTTTCGCGTGAAATATGACATAGAATCGGTAAAGTATGTGGTGACACGTTTCATTATGGAGCACAATCACCCGCTGGCATCAGAGGCAAGTGTGCAACACATTAGGTCGCATAGAAAAGTGAGCGATGCAGAATATGCGCAGGCAAAAAGTCTAAAGTTGGTTGGGGCCAGAATATGCCAGATAATGAAACATTTTGTTATCAAAGCCGGAGGGTATAGTAACGTGGGATTTTGCATTAAGGATTTGTATAACCGAATGGACGAGGAACGTAGAAAAGATATTTTTAATGGCGATGCAGAAGGGGCACTTGGGTTCTTGGCAGCGAAGAAGGATGCCGATGACATGTTCTTTTATAAATATCATGTAGATAACGAAGGAAGATTGGCAATGTTGTTTTGGGCAGATTCTAAATCTCGTGCGGACTTCAGTGTATTTGGAGATGTATTGGTGTTTGATACAACATACAAAACAAATAAATACCGCAAGCCACTAGTTGTACTTGCAGGGGTAAACAACCATTTGAACAGTACTGTTTTTGGCTGTGCACTGCTATCAGATGAGAGGATTGAAACATATGAATGGGTGCTAAGTACATTTGTAGAGGCTATGAAAGGTAGAAAGCCAGTAGCAGTGATGACAGATGGGGACAGTGCAATGAGAAGAGCTATAAAGAATCTTCTCCCGGATGCTTGTCATAGGCTATGTTCGTGGCACTTGCATAGAAATGCACGGAGTAATATTCGCTGCGAGGAGTTTAATAACAGGTTCTATAACCTGATGGCGAGAAAGTGTAGCACTCTTGAGTTTGAGGATCGGTGGGCTAGGTTGGTTAATGAATGTGGGGTGGTAGAGAATGAGTGGGTGAAGAAATTGTACCGTAGGAGAAGGTTATGGGCAGAGGCCTATTTACGCGGTCATTTTTTTGCAGGTATGAGAAGTACTCAAAGGTGTGAGAAAATGAATGCTTTTTTGAACGAGTACTTGAATGAAAAAATGCGACTATATGAATTCGTTAGAAGTTTTGATTTGGCAATAGCATGGCTTCGACATACCGAGAGCAAAGCAGTTCACACAAGCGAAAACACAAAACCAGTCTTAACCACAATCCTGCCCGAATTAGAGGGGAGCGCAGCGGAGGTGTTTACAAGGAATGTGTTCTTCATGGTGAGGAAGCATTTGAACAGGCAAGGACTTCTAATTTCTGAGGGCTGGAGCGAGGATGGAGGGAATCGTACATATTATTACTCGAAATATGGTGGACACGAAATAAGTTGGAGGGTGGATTATGATAGGTCAATGGAGAAGCTAATCTGCTCTTGCATGAAATTCGAGTCAAAGGGGATTCCTTGTGCTCACATGTTTCGCGTGATGGTGGTAGAAGGAATGAACAGGATCCCAGAAGCATGCATTTCGAAGCGGTGGACAAAGGGAGTTCACTGTAGTAATAATGGAATGAAAGAATTTGTTGCAGACGAACAGCTGACACAAATGGCCAGATATGGCACTTTAAAGTCCAGCTGTAATACTATGTGTTACTATGCCTCCTACATGGATGATGCGTTTAATGACCTGCAACAGATGTTTGACAAGCATTCTGTGGACCTAAAGGAGAAGTGGATTGATAGGGGATATGGGGGAGATGGATTTGCAATGGATTCAAGAGTGAGGAACGATAGAAGTAGAAGAACATTCGGGCTGTTAGATCCTAGGGTGTCCCGGTGTAAAGGTGATCACAAGCATGCAGAAGCAAAGAAGAAAAGAAAGTGTGGTCATTGCAGGTACTATCGGAATTGCATACGTAGTTATACAGTAGTTAATTGATAAAATACATGAAGTGGACAGCGAAGGTAATAATGAAGAAGTGGGTATTTTTCGTTCTTATTAACAACAGTAGTAAATAAACACATAATTAAAAGTGCATACAAAGTATACAAAGTTATTGGCAATGCAAGAAAGTTGAAGTGGTGTAATGTTAGCACTGTGCTCGGTTAACGTGATTACTTGCAGTCACAAATGATTTGACATGTGATATATGGGTTGAAGATTGCAGGCAGGCCACAACCAACGAACATGCCCATACAAAAAGAATTCGCACAACACAGCAGTTGATGATGATTATATGGAAAACTGTTTGGATGACTCGCTGGAAAAATCATTTGAAATTGGTACGGGCTGCAGCGACTCAGGCGAATGGAGAGGACAAGCATTTGTACCACAACTATTCGGTAGCGGTGGAAGGGACACAGGTGGCCAACAAAGAAGTCCAGGAGAAAGATGAGGCACTACTGTTGTGATGCTTCGGTTTGCAGTTACGCAATAAATAAGGCAGGTTTTGGTGAGTCGAGGTGCAAGAGTAGTCTTTCCATGAAACAAGTACGAAATTGTAGAAGGGGAAGGGTTTGTATCTTTCCTTCGCATTAATTTGTCTTGAGCATGAGAAGGCTACAAGGTATTCGTGAATGCGGGGAAAGCTGGGTATATTGTTTAAAAAAATTTGATTCCGTTACCATTGAAGTGTAAATAATGTAAGTTTGAATGTGTCATGGGCCATTGTAAGCTGTTATCACCACAGCCACTGAAAGGTTGTAAACAGTCATTGTACTGATGCAGTACCTGTTGGTAAATGGCTTTGTTGTTCTTATTTCACTGCCGTTGCGTGTGTAAATCCTATTATATATTCTTCTAGGTGTGAAATGCAGAGGTTGAAAGAGATGGTATGGTTGTGCATGGAAGTAGCAGCCGTGACGACAGACAGGTTATAGAGCAACACGGGCTTTAGGGATTGTGTTTTGTTATGTATCGGTGGGGTGAAGATTATTCAAGGTTGCTAGGTGTAGATGGGTAAGTCATTGTAGTTCCACCGAAGGGGTCATGCACAGAAGGATCACAAGATGCATGACTGTCAAGGTTGCGTCGTAAGCACTGCTGTAGCAAATACCGCTACTGCACTTGGTTAATAGGAGAGTAAGTAGTTGACAAATTGTTTATTAGACGAGCCAAACTTGTTCTTTTTTTTGTAAATACGAAATTAAGTGGAAGCGTATGTTGCGCAAAATCTCTTCGTGGGATAGACGTTTTCCGAAGTGGCTACCTGGGAATCAGCTTCAGTTGCCCAGCTTTTGTAAACTGGTGCCGTACGCTGCTGCTATAAACTGCTTTTACGATTGGGCTGTTTGTTCCTCGGCTTGCTATCCTAACCAATGACCATAAGGCCCAACGCCTTTTCTTTTGCCCATCGTTCCATTCATGTGTAGGAACAGTAACTTCTGTTTCTCCCCATCTATTTTCATTGCTCACAATGCTTATGCGTCTCTTCAGTGCACCAATAACAATGGTATTATTAGTTATATGTATTATATATGTACATTAATTTATGTAATATAATTAATATTATGAATTATACTACTAATTATACATATTTACTAATAGAAATTATTAATTAGTTCGAGTAACTTTAGTAATACATTTGTACCAACATATTTAATTAGCCAATAACTATCAATTACAAGGTTTGTGTAATATATTTATTAGGGATAATTTAAGAAACCTCCCCTGAGATTTGTGACACTTTCACTGGCACCCCCTGAAGTTGTCAAAATTTGACTGACCTCCCTTGCCTTTGAGTTATTGGGTCCCTTAGCTGACATCATGAAGGCCAAAATTACAAATATATGGTATGAACTTGGGATTTATTACTGATGTTGGGGTTTATTATTACCGTTTAGTCGGAGAAAAAGGAATGTACAGTGATTAATGAAGCCTAACAACAATAACACAAACTGTGAGAGTAATACATGAAGTAAAGCTGGATTAGGGAGTAAGGCACCTTTTTTGTGCCATTATTGTGGGTGCTGTTTCAGTTAGAAATGTTTTTGAAATGCCATTCAAAAAATGGTACAGTAATTTGTTATGTAAAAAAAAATGGTAGGTTATCTACGTAATATATGTTCAGAATAGTTTAAAAAGGAAATATCCCATAAAGTACCAACTCTTTATGCCTTCTCTGTATTACATGAATGAAGTACCACGTTTTGTATGAACCTTTTATTATAAATCATTTAATTTTCATAAAAATTTGCAAATAAAATTCAAAAGCCGTTACAGAAACATCTTTACGAAAGGAAAACTAGCATTTTTTGAATTATTTAATGTAAATGAAATATTTTAAAGTAAACAACAAAAATTGTTTGCTATAATATACCAGTTCTTTACGGGTTTGTTCCATTATATGAATTAAGCAGTAGCTGTTTAAGAGTAGTTGACTTCGAAATAGAAGCGCAACTTTGAAACACGCTATTTTAATTTTAGTAAAAGCTGTTTAAGAGTAGTTGACTTTGAAATAGAAGCGCAACTTTGAAACACGCTATTTTAATTTTAGTAAATTTGTTTATATATGAAAAATTGGTTAACTAGCGCAGTGAATTTTTGACCCTGCTTATGTATCGGGTAAAAAAAGTACTCCAGGTCTGCACTAAAACACCAGCTCTTTATGCCTTTTCTCCATAAATCATCCGTTTTCCCATTTTTCCACAAGCTAATTCAGGGGATGTTTCTGAAATTAGCCCTTACAATATATATGTGTATGTAAGATTAATAATTCATATAATAATAAATATGTTTATTATTATGCATATAAGGTTGCAAAATGATTTAATTTAATCTTATATACGTTATAACTGTGTAAAATATTAGTTAATTAGTAATTATATATATTATGTAATTATAGATAGGGATGTTGCTGCAGTAGGAGCTTAGTCTCGGAAATTTGCAGAGGAAGTTGTTGAAGTGAAAGAAAAAGGGAAATGTGTCTTGTGCACAAAGTAACGAAACAGAGCTGAAAACGATTAATTTTTTTTACACCATTTGTACATTTCGAATGGAGTACAATATTTCAAGTAACTAGTTTGCACAAACTTGAACTCATATTCTTCTGTTGGAGTTGCATTCATACAAAAGGCTTTTCCGTCATTTCATATAAATAAGTTCCAAAATTGTAATGCATTAAATGTGATAGATTTATAATAACAACAACTTCCATTTAAATTGTTTTGTTGTAAATATTTAATTTCACTGCAAACTTGAATTGTAGGTGAAGAACAATCTGGGACAGACGAAATATAAGAACAGGGCTATAAATTAGTTGTGGGAATTATCTGTCAACTGTTAACATTTTCCGTGTTCAAGTTTAAAATTGTATCAGAATTACGCAACACACGTGGCGATTGCTCACAGCTTAGCTTTGTTGGTGGGCAGTACCAAGAAGTTTGCATACTCATTCCTCCGGCTACACAACCTTGTTTGCGGTTTGGGGCCATGGGTGCTCAGTCTTTGGCATTATGAATTCCCTGACTTTCGTGAGCTTTGGCTCTACCAAGCTCATCCGTAAATGTCTGCGTCCCGGCACTTGTGTTGGGACGCTTACAAACACAGGATTTCCGGCCACCAAGTTCACCGCGAAGGCAGCGTTTCCCTGTCCCCTTTTGGAGCTTCAATGCACTTTCCAAAATTACCTGTATTTGATGTAGCCTTTGGTCCACCACTTGTGTGTTGTCCGACACATTGGATGCCAAACGAAATATTTCTGCACTTTTTTCTAAGACTTTCTTTCTCAGGCCCATGCACTGAACAAGCAGGTCCTCGTACCAGTGTCTAGGCACCTAAGCGGAAACAACACAGATGGCTGTATTAATTGTACACAAATTGCGCAAATTAAATGGCGGGTTAAGTACAGGGCGAAGAATGCCATACCACATCACTAACAGCACATGGAAGAGGCAACCCTATTACATCGCCACCAACTCTGTGAATGCCCTCTTGCTCCAGTGATCCATCAGTTTGTATGCACAACACAGACCAGGGAGGGTAATTAATTGGATGTTTCAGTGACGGTGTTGTGGCCTCACTTAGTGGCAACTGGTCACATATATGAATTACGCACTCCTTCCCACTGGGTGCCAACGTGGAGGAAGTCATTGGTCTCATTAGCCTGCTGCACACAAACTCCTCATACGTAGCATATGGAGGGGGATCTGGGTATAGGCTTGCAATGGGCAGTCCACGAAGCACATAATGTAGCATGTTTCCCGAAATTGTATCAGTGCTGTACATATCTGATGGCCGATGGGGAGGTTGCTTTGCACATACACCTGCATACACCTGCCTAATAACCCTCTCGCCCAGGTAGTAAAATCTTCCCATGGGGCCATCCAAAAGCAATCTCGTTGCAGTTAGTTCCTTGGATTTGAGATACCGACTGGGCAATGCCATTGCAGGGAAGGGCAGCCAGTTCACCTATGACACACAATTAACAAGCGATGTAACATTGGTTTGTTCCACAGGCGGAACAAATTCATAACAACTGTTAACACTTAGGCGGTAGAAGCTATTGGATGTTCTAAGTAGGGGAACTAACGTTTTCCGGGTCAATGGTGTCAATTGCGCGGCGAAAATTTTCGACCGTAGACGGTGCTAGTCGATTGGCTCTATTACACGAGCGCCATCGCCACATTCTGGGCAATACGTCCCTCTCGTCCCGTTTCAGTTTATACGGACTTAACTGAAGAATTTCGTAAGCCCACACCTACACGTGGTCGTACAAATTATGTCCACCGTTCGAGATGAACACTAACTGCTAGAAAAGTTTATGTAACGGAACATGGAAATGTCGAATTGACACAAAGTGAAGGCAAATCTGGACTTACCTCCCAAACGAAGCTGTAGCCGCCTAGGCTTTTCGTCAGGCGTCGGGAGACGGCGGACATAAATCTGTACAAGGTTGCCATCCCCGCCCCTCCCCAGTTATAATCCCCTATACGATCTACGTCCTCCAGCGCTGGCAGACAGCACAGGTGAATTGTTTCGGCCGTGTTGCTAAGTAAAGTGCGGCCAAGCATGTATAGAAAGAAAGCTCTAGTCAGATGTGCCAGCTGGACGTCGTCGTTCTCGTCAATCGCCTTGTCTTTGTAGAATGACAATATATCGGTAACTCTGATGGCACCGGCAGAAGCAAAAGCTGGCACCCAACCCAATTGCTCCTTGATGTAATTGGCATTTTCCCTAACATTGTAATCCCACGTAATGGGCAAGCCGCCCACTGCAACACCGGTTATACAGGTGAAGTCCAAGGGTGTCAGTGTCATCTCTCCGAAAGGCAAATGGAAGGAGTTTGTTGAGTCCCACCATCGCTCCGCAAGTGCGACAGGCAACTTCCTATCTCTATCGGCCACGGGCAAGTGGCTCAGAAAATCCCCAAACCCAGCACTAACAACTTTCGCGGCCACCTTACGAGGCAGCCTCTTCCACCACTCCATAATTTCGACTGACGACCCTCTAGGATAAATTGAATAGACTTCCTGTGCATTAATGTAGAACCAATTCAGCCATTTTTATATATGTATAAACCAAATGAGGACTTAGGGCAAAATAAGCACAAGTAATTGTCGACATTGATTCTGCAACATTTACCCCCTGTGCAAGGAAAATGTGTGATATGTGGCTTTTCCGATCAACCAGCAGTTGTTGCGAGTGTTCTTCATCACGCGGAGGCCGGTAGCGATGGAGCCTGCCCATCGCACGGCTGTTGGAGTTGGATTTTGGACGAATATTGTGACGGCGCAGGCTATCACAAAATCCCTGTCGCCCCACCCGCGATTATGAACAGCTTTGCCGTTAAGTGTTGCGGCCTTGTATGTGCGTAGGCATCTTTCTTCGCTCAGAAATTTGAAGTGCAAGACATTTTGGACGGCTGTGGCCAGGTTGGGAGTGCAATGCCCTTGTACCTTCTAAGTAGGGTTGCAAATTGGGAAATTTGTGTTACAGTGACGGTCGGCGCGTGTAAACTATCGTGTTTTCATTGGCCTTTACATACATACCCTTTTCAGTTTTACTTGGACGACTACGGAAACAGTATTGTGGCCAACCTCCGCGTCCTAAGCAATGAAATGTCTCCGAACGTTTCATTATAGCAAGGGGGGGAATGGGATTAGAAAAGATGCAAAATTTTGAATTTAAAAACACAAACCGCAATTTCGGGACATTAACAGCTCAAATTGAAAAGCAACTTGGCATGGATGGTCCGGACGATAAACGAATACGGGTTGCCACAACTCCAATGACAGTACTATGTTGACACGGGTTAATATTTCAAAAAAAAAAGTAACATTCCGCATATATTCATACTAGAGGCCAAAACCACCAGCTCTTGGGCTGGTGGCCAGCACCGAGGCCTTGAGGCTTTGGTGGGGTGGGAGGTTTGCTTCCCACAAAAAATGTGTGTTAGTGGCTCTGCTTCAAAGGGATAATTTCAGAAACTAACCTCTCCTGTGATTTGACCAATTACACTGATCTCATTCCATTTGTTACTAATCCTTTACAAATTCAGTCCAAACGATTAAAACATTGTTTTAGAGAGTGAAATTAGGATTTTGTACCAGATTTGTCCTTTCTGCTACAGGTCCAAAGAATGACAAAGTATTTCAAAATAATTAACAATTAATAAACTTTAAAAAGCGTAGTTTATAGGCAAATATGTATTATTTATTTAAAGTACCAACTCTTTACAGGTATTTTACTTTCAAACATTTACTTTATTACAAATATTTATTCTCAAATACAGATTTGTATTTACCCTCAAATATTTAATTTTTGTTAAATACAAAATCTACCAGTTTTTCTTCCATAGAAATATGAATATAACACTTTTTCAATTTGCTGTGAAAAGAAACTTCTGGCTTATAAAAAGTTAACCCCAATTTATTGTACAATGGAAAAAGAATTTTTAACCACTATTATCGAAAAGGAATGATACCAAAAAAGAAAAGAAAGCACATCCATTATGAGTGCATTATCGGTTTAATAGCAGCATAGTTTTAGTTGTAATTAAATAATGAGTAGTGATAATGTTTCTAAAATTTTAATAATTAGAAAAAATATAGAAACCCACAAAAACTTAACTGTCACTATCTGCAACATCAATAAAAAAAAATACAGACTTGCATATTTTTCTTTCTTTTTTGAGAGAAATAGCAAGTTAAGCTATCCATTTAAATCATGTCTAATAGCATTACAAATAGATGAAAACATTTCTGGCTGAACTTGTTATAGAATATGTATTGCAAGTTTAAATAAAAACATGAATTGCCATATTTGTAAATCTACATATGCAAATTAAAATCCACCAATTTGTAATATTGCAAAAATGTCTTCTTAAGCAAAATAGAATTTTGTAATAATATTTTGTAGAGTGACACTCTAAGCTAAAAGCCTGAATAATAACTTCCACCACCAAATGCATTGCTTCGAAAACTGCAATTGTTTTAGCTAGTCAAATGAACAAATTATTATTAACTTCTTTAGCCAAATAGTAATGACATGTCCATTTCTATGCCTAACAATCAGCTGAAACTCTAATTACATTATCTATCATTATGGACAATATAAAAGGATAAGAGTAAGTCATGTACAACCAGTTTCAGTAAAAGATGACATTATCTAATTTTGCATTTCTTTTATTTCCAAGCTATTTCAAAGAATAGGGATTGGATTCGTAATAGCAGTAATGGCAATGTTCTTTGGCAGAGACTGTGGAGAATTATAGGCGAAAATATGCTAGAATAGATCACACAAACTGTGAAGGCTCAAGCTCATTGAGCATCGTCTGGCAGGTCCCTCAATATGCTTTAATAGGTGCTTCAGAAGTTTTCATGTACATAGGCGAACTGGAGTTCTTTAACGATCGAGCTCCTGATGGACTTAAAAGCTTTGGCAGTGCACTTTGCATGACCTCGATTTCCCTGGGAAACTATGTTAGCAGTCTTTTCTATTGAGCATGGTCATGAGAATATCTGCCAGAGATGACATGCCTGGTTGGATCCCAATAAACCTTAACAATGGTCATTTGGACAGGTTTTACTTCCTCTTGGCTGGTCTAACCATAATAGATTTGGCAGTCTACATGGCTTGTGCTAAGTGGTACAAGAGTGTCAAGATTGAAGGGAAGTATGTGGAAGACACCGAGAAAGAGGACTGTGGAGTTTGATACTAGTGACAAATATAATGCCTTACAGGCATTCAATGGTAAAATTAACTAAATAAGAATGGGAAATTGTGGTTGCAACAGAAGTTTTGTACAGATTTAAAATAAAACTACCTGAATTTTATTCCTCTACTAGATTATGAGTTAAGAACTTTTAACAATCACACACTTTTCATGACTCATGTACTAGCCTTAAGTTATGCAAGACAGCATGGTCCAATTGATTTTTTCATGATGCAAATTGAGAATAAAAACAAACTCTACATAGGCAAGGAGAGATGAGAAGTAGATGAACTACAACTAACTCCAATTTGATGGCAAATACTATTCAGTCAAGACAAATGAAGATGAGATACAAACTTTGCTCTTGCAAAGATTGCAGAAGCACTTCACCAGAGTAAGAAATTCAACCTTAACAAAAAAATCACAAGCATAAGAGACCTACCTGTAAAACAGTCAGCGAGAAGCCAATGCTATAACCGCCAGTATCATGTGATGCCTCAGGATTAGGGTTCCACTTGGAATCTCCAACTATGGATTTGGGTGTATTCAAGTCAACCTGCTGGGCAGCTTTTGTCTCAAGAAGCTTTCCAACAATAACATGGTTTTCTGCAATCATAATGATTTGTTCAGAAAGTAGTGAAGTAATTACAGGTATTAAATTAAAGAAAAGAAAGGTACTCATATCTAACCGAAAATCCTAACAACAGTTTCCATAATGGAATCAATAAGTTCTTTTGCAAAAGCCTGTGCTGTTCCACTAGGAGATATTACAGGAGACATTACAGAGAAATTACTAGTTTTTTTTTTAAATAAATTCTAGCTTTTATTAGAATCAAAAGAGGTTACATGACAGAAAGACCAAATAGTGGCAAGAAAGAGAAAGCAGTTGCTCCTGTTCAACATCTTCCAGCGCGGATACGGGGAACTCCATGGCAATCCAGTCGTGCCTCCCCTCTGGCTTTGAATGGAAGGGTCGTGAGTGACTCAAACAACCGATGCTCTCCCAATTGCAGGGAAGCTAATGCATCCGCCACCGCATTGGCTTCTCGAAAAACATGAAGGAGGGTTGCCTCCAGACGTCCAATGTGGTGTGTGATCGCTCGCAAAACAGCGCACAATGGCCACTTTGACAAGGCTTTCGAACCCACGAGCTGCACTAGTACCCTTGAGTCCGATTCCACAATCAATGAGCTAACACCTCGATCCACGCACAATTGGAGACCGAAAAGAAGGGATTGGGCTTCCGCTGCTAGCACATCCAAGTCCCCAAACTCCTTATAGTACGCCCAAACCACCCTCCCCCAGTGGTCGCGCAAAACCCCTCCACCAGCCGCCTTACCATTGATTACACTAGCATCAGAGTTGAGCTTGAGCCAGCCCATCGGTGGCTTTTCCCAAGAGACCAGCATCGCCCCCATATCTCGCCTTGTAGGGTTGCAGAGGCTCGCCCACGGGCAGTCCCGATCACCTGCAAAAGAGGGCCTCGCGAAAGCACGAGCCCTACCCATCTGTCCCAAAAACTCTTCTATCTGGGAGATCACCTGAGATGGGGTAAAAATGCCTGCCTGAAACCTTGCCAAGTTCCTACTCTTCCAGATGAACCAGAGAACCAATAGGGGAACCAGAACCCGCACATGTACTGCCGAAACCTTGGAGTGAGAGAGAAACCAGTGCGTCAACATCGAAGCTACACTACTCGAGTTAGCCGGAAATAATCCGAAGGTCTTGAGAAAATGTTCCCAAACTGCTTTTGCCACCGTGCCATGCAGGAAAAGGTGAGAAACTGTCTCCTGCGACTGCTGGCAGCAATTACATCGAGAGACTAACGTTACTCCCTTGCCCTGCAGAATACAATCAAGAGGGAGCCACCGCCGCAGCAATCGCCATGCGAAGAAGGAAACTTTCAACGGCACCACTGGGCC